>NC_090756.1:35716246-35718746 GCF_036898095.1 Palaemon carinicauda | reverse complement strand
ATATGTGAGGTCACATTATTCAAGGCGGCTGCTGTAACAGCGAAACCAACCAATCAAAACTTAGTTCATTGTAAAATGATTAATATTCCCCTGATCTAACCATCCGCTCAACGTCCAGTGATATTGGTTTCCCATTAACAAATGTTTTGCGTAACTTTCGAAAAAAAGAAAAATTTATCAATACTAAAGCAGTTTGGGAAGTGATGCTTGCGATTCATTATGGCACTTTATTAATGGGTGACTTCTCTTTTTTTTTTTTTTTTTTAAATGAAATATCGTTAAAATGCTATTATGATGTTGGATTTTTGGTATGAATGAGCTGAGCTTAATTGCTGCATCTGGCAATAATGCGTGATTGAGTTACCAATCGTAATTAGGTATGTTTTTTGTCATGTTTTTCCCTGATTGACATACAGATAAGTATAGTAGTCAGTTAGGATTGGCGGATTAACATGATGGCGGTTGACGCATGTACATATGTACACACTCATATATAAGTGTATGTATGCATGTATGTGATTGGGTAGCTTCAACTGTGTTTGGCAGTTGACGTCTGGTTAGGCCACGCCCCCAACTCCATCTCGGGTACATTCATCACTTAAATTCATCAGTATTGTGGTAAGAAAAAATTCCTGAAACTTTTTTATAATGATCTACTGATAATTTGATAAAAAAATATATTATTTCAGAAATATACTTAGTGAAATGTATTTTTCATTGAGCGAAATTGCAAAACGTTTCGTCATTATGATGAAGGTAAGAGTTTCCAGTTGTTGACAATTGAACGAAAATAAATGAAATCAAGGCAAACGACTTTTGCTATATTTTGTACTTTTATATGGAAATAAATATTTGAAATAAAGGACAAAAATTGAAATTTCTTTATTGAGTTATAAAGTCTGATGTATGTAAAAAGATAAATTTTTATTTTATTCCAAGATGAATACAAATAAACAGAAATAAGAATTAAATTCAATATATATATATATAAAATAATCTTATATAGACACAATCTTCTCTTTAAATTCATGGTAACACAGCCTTATAATAGTCTTGGGTCTCTCTCTCTCTCTCTCTCTCTCTCTCTCTCTCTCTCTCTCTCTCTCTCTCTCTCTCTCTCTCAGAGACAATCATGTTTTTGAACATCTTTAATTTTAGCAATTCTGCTGAGTCCTAATGGCCTAAGTTTTCGTAAAGTTTAGATCCAGCAAAATCTGTCTAGGGAGCAAACTGAGGAGAGTGAGAAGGCTCTAATGTGAACCTCAAATGTATTAAGAAAGTTCTGATTCTCTTCCAACCCTTGAATTTACACAATTAGGAGAAAGAAAACATAATTTCAGGTAATTAAACTTATCGTGAAGTAACTGATATAATAATAACAATCATTTCGATAATTTTATATTTCATGAACATTATTCGCTAGCTTTTAATCAGTGAGTTTTAGTGGGCTATTGGAAGTGTCCCTGCCTGGTGATCTCATTAGTGGGGTTCGAGTAACCCTCAAACTCATTAGTTCCATTGGTGTCTGCAACCTCGCTATCCTTGCCAGATAAGAAGGAGCGTTTTGGTGGAGCCTATAAGTCTACCTACTAAGTCATCAGCAGTCATTGCCTGACCCTCCATGGTCCTAGCTCGGGTGGAGATAGGGTTTGGGTGCTGATCATATGTATAAATGGTCAGTCTCTAAGGCATGGTCCTTCTTGTCAGGGCAATGTCACTGTCTCTTGTTTCTAGCATTCATGAGGGACCTTTAAACCATCATAACTAGCATCCAATGGTTTTCAAAGTTGTATATATGGGTTAACTACATTTCATGTAGGTATGGACGGTTTTAACTACAACATTGAGGATGGAAAGTAATTTTCCAAACGGCTGAGAATACCATTTCAATTCCAAGTGTCTTCCCTTTTACCTTACGTTAATTGAATACTTGTTAGTTTGTAGTGACACGTGAATTACATACACGGTCTTGCATAGTTATGTGACTTCTCTCTCTCTCTCTCTCTCTCTCTCTCTCTCTCTCTCTCTCTCTCTCTCTCTCTCTCTCTCTCTCTCTGTTTAGCTTGCATTTGCATGTTGTTTTGTTTATTGTTAAATTTTTTATGCCATTGTTATCATCAATTAATGGTATATAAGCTTATGTTGTCTCGTTAATAAAGCAGTCATGTCCATCCTGTTTTTCTGACAAGACCCAATCTCAGCCTTCCATAGATTTCATGATATAAATCCTAACAAGAAAACAGTATTGACTATTAGCGTTATGATACTCTTTCTGAGTGGGAATACCTTAGCGTGGTAATAGGTTTGTGTATGGCCATGCTCAGTAAAGCTCTACGATTCAAGGCCACCCATATTAGGTTGGTATGCTGTGAGCTATCAAATTAAAGGTTCTCACAGTCACAAACCCGCAGTGGCCAGCGTGGTGATGAAAACTGGCCAAACCTCAGACGTGAATAAAGATATTTTTAAAGGCTTAAAAATTTAAAGCCCGCTCATCAAT
>NC_090756.1:35698746-35711246 GCF_036898095.1 Palaemon carinicauda | reverse complement strand
ATGGGATATATATATATATATATATATATATATATATATATATATATATATATATATATATATATATATATATATACACACATATATATATATATATATATATATATATATATATATATATATATATATATATATATATATATATATATATATATATATATATATATATATATATACTGTGTATATATGCGTTAAGAAGGAGAACAAAGACTACAAACTCTCTCTCTCTCTCTCTCTCTCTCTCTCTCTCTCTCTCTCTCTCTCTCTCTCTCTCTCTCTCTCTCTCTCTCTCAAAGTTTATCATCACCCGGAGTCGTTCCTTTGAAAAGACTATTGTAAGTCTTTCTGGGATGCTGTTTATCACTAATATCTCTTGCAAGTCTTTCATCAGTCTTTCTAATGGAAGGCTTCAAGCCAAGACTATCTTGTTCCTTTTTGTCTCGTTTGCTTTTTCTGAAGTTTAATATTCGTCTCAAATTTCTTAGATTAAGATTATTTATGGCGAATTGATACAAGAGAGATAAATGATGAGATATTTAGAAATGAACACAAAGTAAATTAAAAAATAGACACTTTTCCCTCTTTGGTCATTTTCCTTTTGTTGCTTTAAAGGTTTTAAAGGTTGCTCATAAAAAGGCAGAGGGAAGGGACAGTGACCTTGCCCTATCAAGCAGGACAATGCCGTAGAGATTGACCATGTATATATTTGATCAACGCCCGATCTAGGAACATGGCGGGCCAGACAATGGCTGGTGATGACTCAGCAGATTGACCCATAGGCTCCCCCAAACCCCCATTCCTAGCTCACGAGGAGGGTGAGCTTGTAGCGACTAAAGGAACTAACGAGTTTGAGAGAGACCAGTCTGGCGTTCACCAGTCAGGGATTTTACCGCATCGGCCACCACAACCTTAATATCATTTACTTTTTTCTTAGTATAGAGACTTAGTTAGACGACTTTCAAGTTTAATGCCAGTTCCCGTAAATATTACAGACCCATTAACGGCAACACATTTATTTCTACATGTTGCCTTTAAAAATTGGGTAGTGAGGCTTTAAGTATATTGGAACTAAATGCCAATAAGCTTCTTACACCAATTAAAAGCTGCACGAAAGGTATTTGAGGAAATCAAAAGTTGAATGAAATAAAGAGTTCTGAAGAATAAAGATTTTACATTTTGTAAAGAAAACCTTCCTCCTTCCTTTGCAATGAATAAAACCTTTGAATGTTCAACAACTGATAGGAAAAATGCATAATCATCAACAGATCAATAAAAATATTTCTCCAAAATGTCTGTTGCCAGATTTTCCAGTCATAATTTGACCTTCCTCAGTCTCTATTCATTTTTTTGACTTTTTCATTGTTGCAATAAACACGTTCAATAGACTGTGATCATTTGTAAAGGGATAATCTGGAAAACGTCATTTGTGGATTCCAGTCTTTATTTGTTTAGTTTTTCACATTTTTCTGGGTTTGGAGCAATAAAATAAGTTATGAGGATTTACAAATTAGAAACCAGTTAGAGAAATATGATTGTAAATAAAATTGCCATATGCAAAACATGAATAAATAAACAATGTATTAAAGATGGAGAATCAACTGACATGAATAAGGCAGATTCTCTCTCAATGAAAAAAAGAAAGTCATAGAGTTTAAGAAAGATAAGAAGTTGGGATCCCTAGAAATTCTGAGAGAGAGAGAGAGAGAGAGAGAGAGAGAGAGAGAGAGAGAGAGAGAGAGAGAGAGAGAGAGAGAGAGAGAGAATGTAGGGAATAATCACTGATAACTTTAAGTTGTCCTAGTTTGATCAACGAAGTTCTCTTTGTTGGGAAACGAGACAATGGGGAGACTTCTCTCATCTCAACAGAGAAATTACGACCAACCTGAGACGCGTCTGGAACAGGAATCGTCACAAATCAGATAATTTCAATGGCTACCTGATAGTTATTTTTCTTTTCTTTTTATATTACATGGGGCCGGTTTGGATGTTGGCCAATAGTTTAGTTATAGGATGGCTATTAAAAATATCTCTCTCTCTCTCTCTCTCTCTCTCTCTCTCTCTCTCTCTCCTCTCTCTCTCTCTCTCCTCTCTCTCTCTCTCTCTCTCTATTATTTTAAATCTTTATAAATCATATTTTATTGTTTGCTAATTTCCTTTAGCATCCAAAATGAAAAAATAGGGCTTTTCAATACAAAGGACTTTTCTATTGGTTAAACCAGCATTGGTGAAGTAAGGGAATATGACTAAAGAACAAAGTAAAAACTTGTATGAAATGTTAATTTCATCAGTACGATCACGTATAAAGTTAATCACACGAGTAGGTAAGTTATTATTCTTGGATTAATTTTTGGTTAAACCATTTTCAATTTTTAATAAAAATGTTTTACTTTAAAGAGAGAGAGGAAGTAAAACAAAAAAGAACATTGTTTTTTTAAGGTAATATTATACATTATGTTTTTTTTTTTCACCTTAACCCTCTGCAGAGAGAGAGAGAGAGAGAGAGAGAGAGAGAGAGAGAGAGAGAGAGAGAGAGAGAGAGAGAGAGAGAGAGAGAGAGAGAGAGAGAGATAGATGAGTTCCTACCACACCTCCCTCCGTCCAAAATGTAACAACGATTTGGATATAAACAATAGAAATAAATGTTGAATTAATTAATATTAGAATTAAGAATGCTACAAACAAATCTATGTTAATCTTTGATATACTATTCGGTTTGAACTGATATGCATCGAAATCTTACAATGATTTTTAGCTAAAGGGAATTTATTTGCCAAGTATTGAATTAGTTAATATTAGAATTACTAACAATCTATGGCCGTGTTTGGTATCAAAATTAATAACTTTTCAACCGCTCTCTCTCTTTGTACATGTTGCACTTTGATAACAGCATTCGCGTTGCTCATTGCCAGATCAACTGACCACTCATGCTCATGTAAAATTACTTTCTTGAAATACGCCTAAAACCACGAAAGAGATTAAGACAAAGTTCTCCCGTAAAAATGACAGTTCCTTGAGCCACTGAGATTGCCAGTTTCCAAGAGAAACACACGTTGCTAAACTTCGCCTCCAGCATATAGCCTACTATTGAAACCTACTTGAAGGAACAGATGTTGATTACTCACTTGTATTCTCAAACTCCATCAGTTTTTTTCAATTAAATCTTCGACCCTGTTTCGGAAGCTAAATCCTTCAGTGCAGTTATATATTTCATAAACTTTTACTTGTCCTTGGACCATCCGAGATTAACCACTGGTATACAGGGTCACCTGCTGATGCTTAAAACCTGAATCCCTTACCTTTTCCGAAATCCAAAGCCTGGACAACGTTTATCTCCCGTAAATGTTTATCTGATTCTGGACCATCCGAGCAAGGTTTACTTCAATGCTTTTCCCTTTGTGAGCAGCTTATCCTTTCCATGATACTTTCACTTCCCCGAGCTCAGATTTCTAACCTATAATTTTAAAATCTTAAGACCTTCCTCTTTTGGCGTTGTCTACCAGTCATGTGTCCTCATTTCAGACAGGACGCAATTTTGTTCAAAATGACCAATGAGTGCATCCTTAGGTGGGTCTCACAGCTTCACCCCTCCGAAGATGCCCGCCCCCCTCGTTCCTGCCTTTGTAAGTTGATAAGTCATTCATTCCCGCATCATTATTTGTTCTTTTGGAAGTGTTGTATCCAAGAATAATAGAGTCAAATAAGCTAATGCTCTAGTGCATATCTCTACCCTAAAAGACCCAATAGCTCTTCGAGTGACACCCCTCCCCCCTCTATTACCATCATATCTGCTGTTATTCAGATGTTGGTCCTTCTATTACCTCTTGTTATTGAACAATCAAAGCTAGAGGACCAAGGTTGTGTTTGTTAGAAGATACACGACGATAAACGGGTTATTGTGTTTAGTGGCCCCTTTTAGATAGCAGGGTAAAAAGAGACACCCTTTCTATAGGCCCTTAAGTGCCAGTCGTTATGGACGAGATCCCGTTTAATTCTGCCACACTCTCTGAGAAAGTGCAACCTGTCACATGCTTACTGCATTGTGAGTTCCTTCATGTAGCCTCGCCCTCCATCTTTGACATCACTTCCTACACTATCTGTTTTGTTACTCGCCACTTAGTGAGGGTGTAACCAGGAATTCCTGCGTCCAACTGTACAGTCCAGCATAGCCCAACGGCCTCCACCTAACTCTCATATCTCATTTCAGTGAAGCCCTACGATGTACGGGTTTTACTACACTTTTTGTTATGGTGCTTCATAGTTGAAATGTTTTGACGCAAACCAACGTCATCGAGGCGAAGGGGAGTCCACCAGAACGAAGATTGTAGAAAACCGGGTTTTGTGACCACAAAATATCTATAAAAAGTTTCATATCCCACGTTAATGGGTTGGCAGAAACCAAGAGTATGGAAACTATTTAACTCGAGATTGACAGTAAAAGAAGGAAAAATATATCCGGCGTGAAATTATAAAGATATTTTGGTCGTCCGATTGATAAACTCATTGCTTCTCTGACGTTGCATTTAGTTTTTTTGAAAAACACTTAGAAACACGAGTCTCTGGTACACCTCACTTTGTGTCCAAGTTGGAAAAGCATGCTATTGTAAGCCCAAGGGATCCGACAAGGGAAGATAGCTCAGTGGGGAATGGAAATAAGGAAATATATAAACTATAAGCGAAGCAATAAACAGTTAAAATAGAATTTTTCAAGAACAGTAAAAACGTGTAAATAGATGTTTCATATATATATATATATATATATATATATATATATATATATATATATATATATATATATATATATATATATATATATATATATATATATGTATATGTATATGTATATGTATATGTATATGTATATGTATATGTATATATATATATATGTATATATATATATATATATATATATATATATATATATAATATATATATATATATATATATATATATATATATATATATATATATATATATATATATATTTATATATATACAAAAAATAAATAAAAAAGAGAGGAATAGAAATAGTGTGGCCAAGTGTACCATTAGGCAAGAAAACTCCACCCCAAGACGGTGGAAGATCATGGTACAGAGGCTATGGCATTACCCAAGACGAGATAACATTGTTAACGGATTTTTTTTTACTTAAACGTCTTGTTTTGTTAGTTAAATCCTTTATATATATATATATATATATATATATATATATATATATATATATATATATATATATATATATATATATATATATATATATTTGTGTGGGTGTATATAATATGTATAATATATATATATATATATATATATATATATATATATATATATATATATATATATATATATATATATATATATATATATATATATATATATATATATATATATATATATATATATATATATATATATATATATATATATATATATATAATAAATATATATATATATATTATTATGTGACGAACCACTGTGCAAACAATTACCCCTTTACAATGGGCGGTAGTTCACTTCACACAATAAAATAGAAGTCATATGGGTAGACTTCCAAATTCACTTGTTTCTTATTACGAGTGTATAAGATTGTTGATTATGATCAAATGTATCTTCTTAAAGCTGGTTGCAGACAACAGAAGCACCAATAGCAGGACAATTGGAGGACAGGAACAATAAACTATGTTATAAACAAAACTTTAATCTTACGTTAAACAAAATAATGAAAAAGCACTTCAAAACAATAATAATAAGCAATGCAAAGTGAATGGGTGAGTAAGGTAGATGAATCTCGTGGTGAGAACAATGTATTCTAACAAAACAATAAATTTGGGGTTACCTTATAACATGTAAGGTAAGAAAACAGGGATGATTTACAGCAGGAAGGCGAGTGTAAACAAAAGATAATGAAAAGAATGGAATGAAGATGGCGCTGAAATAAGGTGATGTATTTACAAAGAAAATGGAAAAATAAACTTTAGACAAATCAGATATGTTAACATATGTACAACATATGGGGATATCACAGTCCCCCCTTGTTTTTGTTTTTTTCCATTTCCCGAGGATCAACCGAGGTTATCCTTGATAATGAGTCTGCCACAATGTTTTCTCGTCCTGATATGGCGATTACTTGGATATTATGTGCAGATAGTATGTATGACCATCTTAAAAGTTTAGGGTTGAGAGTAGTGGACCTATGGAGATGCGACAGAGGAGAGTGGTCGCTGTAGACGTAGATCGTGTCTTGTCCATCAACATAGATCTCGTATCTCTGGATGGTAGCTACGATGGCGAATAGTTCTTTCTCCACAGTGGGCCAATTTAGTTGGGAACCCATAAATCGTCCACTGGAATAAGAGACTGGTAACAGATCAGCTAGTGGGGGCAGGTTTCCTGTTATGGCTGTTATTGGAGCAGGATGCTGTAATAAAATGCCCCCATATCCAAGATCACTAGCGTTTGGTCAATGATATCTTGTATTCTTGGTAGAGGATACGAATCTTTAATTGTTAAATTATTAATCTTCCTGTAATCGGTACAAAGACGAAATTTACCATTTTTCTTTCCTACTAGGAGACATGGGGAAGCCCATGGTGACGCACTGGGTTCTGCCAATCCTTCTCTTACTAAGTAGTTCACTTCTTCTTTCATGATACCCAATTTCTTCTGTGATGTTCGATAGAAAGCTTGTTTAATGGGTGCAGCACCTGGTTGTAGTTTGATGTCATGATCTAGCATGGTCTATCTGCCTGGTTTATCTGAAGTTATACTAGGAAATTCATGGAATAAAGCTACTAAAGATTTACATTTTGATGCAGATAAGGGTTTTAGATAGTCTGATAAGTTTTCCAAGATCTTTGAGTTTTGAGAATCCTGCCAAGATGCAGTTATTGGATCATCTGTAAATTGATCCATAGGACAATCTATGTATGGTATGGCACTAGTAATCATTACCGTTTTATTTTCAGCTGTTGAGGGAGACAAATAGGCCTTTAAGAGGTTTATGTGGACTAATTGAGTAGACTTACGCTTATCTGGAGTGGCGATTATATAGTTGGTTGGCGAGATACGTTGAGTGATGGTATAAGGTCCCTGGTATTTCTCTCGTAGGGGAGAGCCTGCAATCGGATGGTATAGCAGCACTGCATCTCCTACTTTGAAACTTCTGGTTTTAGCCTTTTTATCATAGTTAATCTTCATCTTCTCTTGAGCTGTTATCAAGTTAGTTTTGGCAATGGAGTGAAGATTTGAAAGTTTCTTGTTGAGTTCTGAAATATATTGGGAAAGAGGTACCTCATTATCTCCCAACTTCAGGATGCGTTCTTTGACTGAACTGAGGATAGTTCGTGGCCGTCGACCGAAGAGTAGTTCAAAAGGTGACATACCAGTAGACTGATTTCGAACTCCTCGTATGATGTACATGATCAGTTCCAAATCGCAATCCCACTCGTTACCTGAACTATGGATGTATTTCCGGAGAAGATTTTTAATGGTCTGGTGAGTGCGTTCTAATGCTCCATTGGTCTGTGGATGGTAAGCTGAGGATGAGACTTGGGTTATATGGTAATCTTTCATAGCTGTTTTAAAAGCATGACTCATGAAATTGGTTCCTTGATCACATTGTAGTTCAGTTGGAAATCCTACAACAGTAAATATGGACACTAGTGACTTTAGGATGTTCTTGGCTGAAATGTTTCTTAAAGGTACTGCAAATGGATAACGCGTAGTTGGGCATAAGGCCGTAAGCAAGTATTCATGTCCCCTTTTTGTCTTAGGCAAAGGGCCTACACAATCTACTATGATCTTACTGAAAGGTTCTTTAGGCACAAGTATAGGTTTTAAGGGTGCAACTGGTACTTTTACATTAGGACTACTTACTTCTTGACATGTTGTACATGTTTTTACGTACTCTTTAATGTCATTCTTCATGTTTGGCCAATAAAAGTCTTGACTGATGCGTTCATATGTTTTAGTGATACCAAGATGAGAGTCAGCAGAGTGAGACAATTCTAGGATCAGAGGTCTTATATCCTTAGGAACAACTACCTGGAATAGATCCTTCCAGGTTTCTAGATGACTGTTCTTGCTGGACCTGAATTTTCTCATTAGTACATTATTATTAATATAAAAATAAGAACACTTGTTGGTATCCTTTGGTTTCACTTGGTTGAAACACTGCTGTAGAGTGACATCTTTCCTTTGTTGATAGCTAAAGGAATCAGGCTGGATCTTATATGTACTCATCAACTCGTTGAAATCCATAGGTTCAGAGACTGGCAACGGGTTTGATGATGATTCAGTAGGGGTGTCCTTTTTACTGCTTCGTGTCACTGCTAAGCATTCCTCCTGTACAACTTCACCTGGAGATACTGCTATTAAGTTTGTTAAGACAACAGAGTTAGCTATGTCATTACCCAGGATTACATCTACATTCTTGCATGGTAACAGTTCTGGATTTACAGCTACTTCAGTAGTTCCAGAGAAATAAGGACAATGAAGGTTTACATTAATGAGAGGCAACATAGACTTACTGGTTAAGTCATTAACTGCAACATACCTGTGAGTTTCACCTTTAGGTCGTATTACTTTAGGAGAGACGATCGTTTGAGAGGATCCAGTGTCTCTGAGTATGGTTACAGGTTTACCATTTATTTTGCCTGAGCAAGTGAAGGGTGCAAACGCTTGGGACTCTTGTGATGCACAATGGAAGGTCTTTTTCTTCTCCACCTTAGGTTTTGGTTCCTGTTTGGGCAGATTCATTTGCTTAGGAGAGAATTGAGGGGGATTAGGTTTTCTCTTTAAGTATGAAGCTGCACAATGTGGATCAGGACATTCTGAAATATGATGTCCTTCTTGTTTGCAGTATGTACAAGTTTCCTTAGGTCTAGTTTCTCTATATGGGGTTTTACCTACTTTATGAATAAGAGCATAGTCATCTGCCTTTAAAGCGGCTTTCTTAGGGTCAGATTCATTCTGCTCTCTTAGATACACATTAATGCTACCTGGTATTTTCCTTAAGAACTCCTCCATTACTATTAAATCTTTCAACTGCTCGAAAGTTTTGACATCTACTTTGTCTACCCACTTCTGAAACAGTTTAATCTTTCCATTCATAAATTCTAAAAAGGTCTGCTGAACTTGCTTCTGACTATTACGAAATATTTGCCTATAACCTTCCGCAGTAATAGAATAAGCATCAAGGATTGCCTGTTTAATTATGAAATAATCATGTTCCTCTAACATAGTGGCACATACAGATAATGCTTTACCTTTAAATGAGTTCCGGATGATTAAATACCATTTGTCCTGAGGCCAATTGAGATTCTTGGCTGTGTCTTCAAACACAGAAAAGTAGTTATCAGGTTCCTGTTCTTCAAATGTGGGCAGCAATTTCTGCACCTTGCCCACATCAAAGGGTTCGGGAATTAGCTTACCTTCTTCCTTTTCTTTCAGTCTTATAAATGCCAGATCCCGTTCTGTTACTGTGGCCGCTTCTCTCTCAATCTGCAGCCTAACACGGAGAGCTTTGTTTTTCTGTTCACTTTCTTTTTCTTGTTGCTCCAAAGCAGTTGCAGCAGCTTCCGCAGCAGTTTCCACCTTGATACGTTCTAGGGAAGCAGCAGCAGCAGCCGTGCGCTCAGCAGCAGCGGCTTTCCTCTCTTCTAACTCAGCGGCGGCAGTTGCGGCTCGTTCAGCAGCAGCGGCTCTTTCTCGTTCTACCAGAGTTGCGGCAGTTGCGGCTCTTTCAGCAGCAGCGGCTTTCCTCTCTTCTACCTCAGCGGCGGCAGTTGCGGCTCGTTCAGCAGCAGCGGCTTTCCTTTCTTCTACCTCAGCGGCGGCAGTTGCGGCAGTTGCCGCTGCAGTTGCGGCTTGCATCTTCATCTTTTCCAACTCCAGCTGTAGACTTAGTTTATCCAAGTCACTATTTGGATTGGTAACTGTTAGAGCTCGAACGTCAGCCAATTCTTCTTCTGGAACAATATCTTCATCTACAAGGAAGTTCAAAATATGACTGAGAATTACACATTTTACGGCAGTTGCGGGAACCTGTACATCATAATGGCGAGCTAGATTCTTTAGGTCAGTTTTTGTGGCAACTGTGAGAGATTCCACATGATCCCGTGGTGATACAATAAATTGTTGCAAGTTGAAAGGCATTTTGAATGTCGCCCGTGGCGCCAGATAAGTACAAACTAAAATAAATATACAAACTTTACAAGAATAAGTATAAGATCATACGATCGCAAAATAACAATCTTTCGATCACAGAAATACAAAACAGCGATCACAAAATTACAAGATCGAGAGATCACAAAATTACAAAATTATATGATTAGATCACACTTGCACAAAAATAGCTTAAATACTAAATTAAAGTCTCGCGAAACTTACGATAATACTATTAAAACTTTTATTCACAGTTAACGACTGAACAATTATTTTATACTCGAGATCTTGAGCACGCGGCTAACTACTTCATAATTACTCAAACGACACGCTTAACATCACAAACTTTTACAACAATTTTACCGAATCGGTAAACAAGGCTTTAAAACGCAAAGGTATTTTTTACTTTAAACATACCTAATTAGCACGTTCTAGTTTACATTTCCTTTTAATTTATACCAGCTTAATACGATAACTTTTCAATGTTACATTTTAATTTATATAAATGCTATATTCTCGTTATGATAAAGTATCTAGTTAATAGTCAACACTTAGTTTAAAGTAATTGATTATCAGAATAATGCACAAACTGGACAAAATACGTAGTATGCGTTTTATAGATATAACAGGAGTAATTTAACACAAGTATCTAAATATTCATTTACCGACACGTAAATGTTATTTGTACACCAAAATAGTACCTTTAACACCAAACAATATACAAGTTAATTTCCTGACTAGAGATAACGATTGGAATTACGAAAATCTCCGAAATTGGAAATTAGCTAATTTCACTTAAGAAATTTATATAACAAAATAAATCACTTTATAATGAAATAGAGATGGAGGAAATTTCACTTCTAAAACTTAATTTAATAAATCACATATAATGAAATTTGAATTATTTTCCTAAATATCACTTTTGAATGGCGATTTTAAGAAATGGCAAAATCTTAGGGCTTCAGATTTTTTTTTTTTTTTTTATGAGAAATCTCTGGGATACGAGATTTGAGTAGGCGAAACTTTAAAAGCTACCTACTGGGGGCATCTTCAATTAATAAGGGTGGTTTAGAAGCTGGACAATCAGCATACCTAAGTCTTAACTATATTAAGCGTGACTTGTTCCTCTTACAACCAAATGACTACCCAGACATATATTATACATAAATGTCTAATGAGAGGGAGACGAGACATCTACCTTACCTTGGAATTATTACTGTCGTCCTTTATCCTTGGTACGCCGCAACACAACACTCGATACTGTCATAATCACTGGAACTGTTCTTTCACGATTCAATCACTTGATATAAATTTGATGAATCATATCACACATCAGATCCCGGACAGGCCCCCAACTATTATGTGACGAACCACTGTGCAAACAATTACCCCTTTACAATGGGCGGTAGTTCACTTCACACAATAAAATAGAAGTCATATGGGTAGACTTCCAAATTCACTTGTTTCTTATTACGAGTGTATAAGATTGTTGATTATGATCAAATGTATCTTCTTAAAGCTGGTTGCAGACAACAGAAGCACCAATAGCAGGACAATTGGAGGACAGGAACAATAAACTATGTTATAAACAAAACTTTAATCTCTACGTTAAACAAAATAATGAAAAAGCACTTCAAAACAATAATAATAAGCAATGCAAAGTGAATGGGTGAGTAAGGTAGATGAATCTCGTGGTGAGAACAATGTATTCTAACAAAACAATAAATTTGGGGTTACCTTATAACATGTAAGGTAAGAAAACAGGGATGATTTACAGCAGGAAGGCGAGTGTAAACAAAAGATAATGAAAAGAATGGAATGAAGATGGCGCTGAAATAAGGTGATGTATTTACAAAGAAAATGGAAAAATAAACTTTAGACAAATCAGATATGTTAACATATGTACAACATATGGGGATATCACAATATATATATATACATATATATATATATATATATATATATATATATAATATATTATATATATATATATATATATATATATATATATATATATATATATATATTATATATATATATATATATATTTATATATATATATACATATATAATATATACATTTATATATATATATATATATATATATATATATATATATATATATATATATATATATATATATATATATATATATATATATAAAGAGAGAGAGAGAGAGAGAGAGAGAGAGAGAGAGAGAGATGCACTTAGAGTTAAGATATCGTGCAGTGGACTAGAATTGGCTGCATTTGCTATTGTTGTTTATATATATATATATATATATATATATATATATATATATATATATATATATATATATATATATATATATATATATATAT
>NC_090756.1:35693746-35696246 GCF_036898095.1 Palaemon carinicauda | reverse complement strand
GCCAACGTAATGAATATATTATTTTTCATCGGGATATAACTGCGTAAGTAGTCCTCTGAAAAGTATTAATAATCCAAAAGAAAATTATTCAGTTATTCAGTTCAGTGGTTGAAACCAAATCGGATGATCTTTTTTCTTTTGACTTTGACCTATTTTGAATCTAAAGGTATTTTTGGATACATTTATTTATGAAATGTTTAAATTAGATCAGGAATAAAGATTATCATAATAGACATTACATTAATCAAATTTTATTCTAATAGACTTCCTGAATTAGATCTAAGTTTTCTTTCAACCTGTATACTGAGACGGTACATCAACTTACAATTCGATCCTTATATAAAGATTAAAATCGAGAACTGTTATTTATCATTAGAAATTGTCTGCCTAAAACAGTCTAATAAACCATCTATTATCAAACCTAAACTGACATTGAAAGAGACATACTTTCCATATATGGGAAAAAAATTAGAAAAGAAAGAGAAAAAAATAACGCAAAAGTTTGATTAACAAGAGCTTGGAATATTTGGAACACCACTTTTGCGCAATAAAGCTACAGAGTATACTATAATGAAGTTTACAGTTTGGCGTCTTGGAAGAAACAGCTAAAAGGAAAAATGATGAGGTTCTGAGAGTAATTTTAAACTCTGGGAAATGTTGTAGTTTCTGAAAACAAAAGATCTCTGTATGTTATTACAGCTCCCCTCATAGGTAATTAGAATATATCTCTCTCTCTCTCTCCTCTCTCTCTCTCTCTCTCTCTCTCTCTCTCTCTCTCTCTCTCTCTCTCTCCATGGCCCGGTACTTTGTTGTAGTGAGAGAGCTTGCGCGATACGATGAATGGGTGGGTGATGGCAGCTGGGAGGTTTTTCCAGCTCTGAGCATCCAGGCTAGGACCGGACCACTATTACTCTACTACGATTTCATATTTCTGTCTTTTCCTCTTTGTCAACCCTTCTATCAAACTCTCAACTTTAAATCTCTCTTGTCTAAAAACAAAAAGAAAAAAAAAAAAAAGGTATTTAGATGCGGCGATTATTTATAACTAGCCTAAACACATATAGACATTAAGGAGCTGACTGCTACCTCATGCATCAGAGCAGAGACTTTGGAACCTCTATAAACAACGCTAGGAACTCCGTCACAGGTTTCGAGAGACTGGGATGGAGGAATTCGAGGATAACCGGGGACGCAAGAATGGGATAGTGATATTATTTTCCCACAAAGCACATTCCTAACATGTAATAGCTGACTATTCCCTGTGACCGACCCCTAGCGAAATAGGCTCAACTGCTCATGAGGTTGACATTGCTTTTGTGCCTTGTTGGAGTCCTGGCCAATTAAAAAAACCAAGCTGCTGCCTCTGGGTAATACTTAGTAGCACATAAGAGTCTGGCTGTTCTCGGATGTCTGGAAGTCCCAGTAATCGCTAGCCTTCAGCTGTCAATCCTAGAGAGAAAACAGGTTTCGGCCTTGTGCTGCTCAGTTGAGAGCTGTGGCACTTTAGGGAGAGCCTAAATTTGAGGAGGCTTAACTGCTGGTTTTGGGAACTTTTATGGGAGGTTGGGGACGGAAAAGATGGAAAGTCACCCAGGATTAAGCGGAGGTGGCAGCAGGTGGGTAACTATCATTTACCTCCCCTTATTACACTAGCGGTCACAAAGCTAATAATTATTATAGTTATTAGCGTAGATTTCCAAACAGACACGCATTAGACAATATCACAGAAATTAGAAATGACTGAGAAACTGGAGTTAAAGCACAAATGTGCAAAATGCCAAATAAACAAATGGTGCGTAGACTTCATATAAGGGTGCGCTGCAAACCTGCACTGTAATAGTGTATGGCTGTTCTGTCAGCAGGAACAGGAAATAGAAGAATTGAAAACGGAAAACCAAGAACTAAGAAAACAATGATAGAGATCATGTCCAAGTTCCAACAGTTCGAAGTAAGGAACAAAGAAGTCGTAGATGATGTGGTAGAAAATGGGATTAATATCAAAGAAATACAAAATAAGTAGAATCAAGGACAGAATCCAGAGAAAAATGGTAGCTAAGGCCCCAAAGACTTAACAACAGCCTAGAAATGTAACTGCCACCAAAATCCCAGGCGTCAAGCTTTTAAGAAGGGTCACCCTACTAAAATAGGAGGAGGGGTAATGCTCTATGTTAAAAATCACTTAAACCCCCATAAAAATTAAATTAGAAACCGAATGTGATGTGACAGGTGCAAATATCAACACCATAGGAAAAATCATGTCCAGACTAGTATTATACAGACCACCACATCAAACACAAAAACAGGACGAAGCGATGTATAGACAACTTGGACAAAAAGTTAACAATAAGCTAGTTGTCCTAATGGGAGACTTCACGTAAATTGGGATATTGTATTCTACATCATTCACATAGGGACCAACTCGGGGAAATAACATAATAGATATTGTGCTAACAGCAGAAGAAAATTTAGTATACAGTGTTTCAGTATGTGAAAATTCTGG
>NC_090756.1:35668651-35681151 GCF_036898095.1 Palaemon carinicauda | reverse complement strand
CATTAACTGAAAAGGAAATGAGTAAATACATTCTCTTGATCACATACTTCACTTTCCTCATCCTTTCTTAGGAGGAATTTGTAGAAAGAGATAAAAGAAATCCAAAGATCGTTTCTGGTGGAGTTCGAATCTTCAAATTTCCGATGAGTGAAAAAATGTCTGTTTAAAATGTCTGAATTCCTAAAGACAAAGACCATTTTTTTTTCTTTTTGGAAAAAAAAAAAAAAGGTTTTGTTGGAAAAGAGAGGAAGTTATTCCGCCTTTTTCGATGACAGAAAAGTTTATCTTGAATAGAATAGAGAAACAAGAGAAGTTAATTCTCCGATTAAGATTCTCAAAAATTCAAACTTTTCTTTGGCAGCTTAAAAGAATTTTCTTTTACATTTCCTTATCTTCTTTAAATAACAAAGACTTTAATTTTGAGATTATTTGAAATAATGTATTTTAATGTTGTTAATATTCTATATTGATCATTCATTACTTCTTGTGTAATCTCTTTATTTCCGTATTTCCTTTCCTCACTTGGCTATTTTTCTCTGTTGGAGACCATTTCATTTTAACTAAGGTTGTAGCTTAACTTGTAATAATTATAATAACTACAATCTACAACTGTCTTGTCTTTTTAAGTGTTTTCTATAGAAATAATAATAATAATAATAATAATAATAATAATAATAATAATAATAATAATAATAATAATAATAATAATAATAATAATCTACAACTGTCTAGTTTTCTTTTTAAATGTTATCTAATACTTGATACAGACTATTTAAAGGTTTTATAGGTCCCCCCTGAATGGCAGAGGTAAGCGACAGTGACACTGCCCTAGAGAGTGATTATCTATACATATGATGAGAGCCCCAACCCTCTCTGCAATAAACTAATAACAGGGAGGGCCGGGCAATGGCTGCTTAAAACTCAGCAGGTAAACCTCTAGGTTCCCCCATCCTAACAAACCCCCCCCCCCCCAACATCCTTAGTTCACAATGATGGTGAGGTTGAAGACACTACAAGAAACTATCGAGTTTTTGCGGGACTCGAACACATGTTCAGCAGATCCCCATGCTGGGACGTTTCCAATAGGCTAAAAAAGAAAAAAAAAATCTTTTATTCTTTCAATAAGCTTTTTTTAAAATTCATGAACAGATAATTGTGTATATTTTTTCGCTGTAAAATTTATTGGGAAAATCTGAATTTCATCAGAAAATCTTTATTGATTTTCATGTTTTTATTTCCGATTCTTTGAAGTTCACAGAAAGAAGAAAGATTAATTGGAAATCTCGGGTAAGTGAAATACTTTGATTTCCTTCTCATCTAGTGAGGTATTTGGGAGGCGGAGAAGATAGAGTCAATCTCCAATCAGTTTATCAACTCTCATCTCTTGTGCTGATCTGGAAGGGGACCCGGAAATATCTCTCCTTCACTTCTTTTATCATTAATTTATAGATTGTATTGTTATTATTACTATAGGTTACAACCCTAATGGGAAAAGCAGGACGCTATAAGCCCAAAGGCTCCAATAGGGAAAAAGGCCCAGTGAGAAAAAAAAAATAAGGAAACAGATAGAATAGTGTACCTGAGTGTACCCTCAAGCAAGAGAACTTTCACCCAAGACAGTGGAAGACCTTAGTACAGAGGCATTTTTTTCGTAATTGAATTTAAAAGTTACATTAACGTGATAGATCTACGCTTCGATCATCCCTTTTGATGTTCATTAAAAAAAAAATCTCTTTACAACAATATCATACGCAGAGAGATGTTGCATCTACTCACGTGGTCTGATGTAGCAACTACTCTCAAAGACAAATTGTTCAAATATCTGGCAAATCATTACTAATCTGAAAAACGTTGATAACATTTTTACTTTGCTTCATTAGGTAGAAAGTTTTTAAGGCCGTATGAAGAATAAAAAAATAAATGAGAGTTTTTAGGGTTATTTGAAAAAAAAAAAATTTGAAGTTTCTATGGTCACTTGAAAAATACAGATTTTGACGTTTTTAATGTCACCTATAAAATCAAAGATTTTCAAATGTTTAAGGTCACTTTTAAAAATCGGCGATTTAGATGTTTTTAGGGTTATTTGAAAAAAAAAAAAATCGAAGAATTTGGTGTTCTGACTTATGTGTAATGAACCTTGCCTTTATACATTTCACGAAATTTACTCTGTTAGTTACTCTTTATATAATATTCTCTTATTTCAAAGCCTTTCATTACTTTTATGAATTTCAATGTTATGCTAAAAAACAGCCTTTTAGAAGGGATTTCCTTCGTTTCTTACAGGAAAGCTTTTGAAAAGTCGCAATAGACCACTTTCAGTTTTTATTTAGCAAATTTTTTCTGAAGACCTCTTGTTTATTTTCACTTTAAGGGTTATTTTCCTATCGCACAATGAAACCCTGTGCCCTATGGGACCTATAAGATCAGTTTGTCGTATACATTCTTAGAGGGTTAGATTATCAGATAATGTCTTTCGCATTAATTGCCAAATCCACATTATGGAAGCATTTAGAAAACAAGAAAGTCTTCAGTTTCTTCTTTCGGATGTCTAGTGGGATCTTATTATGTAGTATTTGTGGCTGTTTGTTATGACTAATTCAAATGTTCAGCATCAAAGGTTTGAGCTGCTTTACTTTTTCAAACTTTGTTTATTGTATTAATTGATGGCTAAACTTTGTTTATTTATGTTGTTGTCTGGCTGCTCCTCCTGTTTCTCCTTTTCGCGCTCGATTAAGACTTGTGGTAGCCTATCGGAAATCTCACTGCCTGACGACCATCTGGACTTGTGTTCGAGACCTGTTTAAGCTCGATAGTTTCTTGTAGTCTCTGCCACCTCAGCATTCTCGTGAGCTAAGGAGGCCGTGTTTGGGGAGACTATCGTGCTACCTGTTGAGTCAGCCATAGCCCGGTCCCTGGTCCTAGCTTGATGGAGAGTTGTCTTGAGCGGTGATCATATGTATATATGGTCAATCTCTAGGTATTCACCTGCTAAGGCAATGTAACTGTCCCTTGTCTGTGCCATTCATGACCAACCTTCATACCTTTCGATATATATATATATATATATATATATATATATATATATATATATATATATATATATATATATATATATATATATATATATATATATATATATTATTCCAATAAACCTTCCATTTAAAAAGGGTTTCACTCCCTTGATATAACTCAACTACGGTCCGTCTCTAGGACATTGTCCTTCTAGGGCATTGTCACTGTCCCTTGCTTTTGCCCTTCCTTTAAATGTACAGTATATAAGTACATGCCTGCCTTTATGGTTATATAATTATGTACCTCTTAAGTTCCATCACAATTGGGACACTTTTAGATGTTCTTAACGATAGTAGAAATTGCAGTATATTGAAGAGTGACTTGAGAATATGAAGTTTGTCTTCTGGTGAAATTTTTTGTCATATTTTCAAGAGGTTTTGCAATTAAATTGAGACCAAGAAAGCCAATAGAGTTTTATATGCGAAGCAGAATTTTCTCACCCTACAAAATTTCTTTTTGCTTGAAATCCCTAGAGATTTTTATCAACTATAGGAAAAGTAAAGTATTTACTCAGCTCTGATAGAGGGGATTGCAACAATGAGGTCGAATATCAATTTGCTTTTCGAAGGTAATTTGATTTTCAAAATTTACTACATTTAAATAAGACGATTTTGAAAATTTATAATTTTTTTAAATTAGACGATTTTCAAAAATTACTTTTTTTTGGATGAGACGATATTTAGAATTTCAAATGTATTTTCTTTGAAAATAAGATGATTTTAAAGATTTAAAATCCCGATCGGAGGTTTATATTGAATCATTCTTTTGTAGTCTGAAAAGGAATATTAATTTTACTTCAGATTGAAAATGTTGAAACACTGATCAAATGCAATCAGGAGAAATATTTCTTTAGTTCGTCTATTTCTTTCAATGATCTTCCCGTCTCTTAAGTTATTAGAACACATCTTTATATTAATGTTTAATGGAAATTTTTTTTATTCAAACTTTGTTTTTCGAATTAATGAACCACAAATATATTCTTTTTTAGGACTGAGACTCATAAAAATCTTTTGTTTACCCGGAATTCAGAATAAAACTTGTCATATTTTTTCATCTATTTACCTTGAAATTCTCAAAAAAATATGTCAGGTTTTTTCATCCTTTATTTCCCGGAATTACAAAAAAAAAAAAAAAAAAAAAAAAAAAAAAAAAAGCTCATCAGATTCTCCTTCTTTTGTTTAGTGAACCACAAACAAATTCATTCCTAAGAATCAAGACTCGTCAAATATCTTTTGTTTTCTTAGAATAAATAAAAAAAAACTTGCCATATTTTCTTTTATTTTATTCAAAGAACAGCAAGAGAATATTGGTTTGCTGTTAATAATTAGTTATTCGTCTTTTCTGGTTTGTGAAGGTATTTCCATTAAGATTTCACTTTCGAGTTTCTCTTATCATTTTCTATCTTTTAAGGTTGTCAAATTCAGTGTCTCCCAGACCTACAGTAGTTTCTGACTACGTTTCCGTTCATCTTCTTTTGGCGTAATTTTTTTCGTTGATAAAACTTAATCATATCTTTTTCATTTTTCTCTTTCTTTAGATTTTTTAGTTATTTTTCATAATTTTCCATTAGTAATAAATTCTCTTTTGATTTCAGTCATCATTATCATAATCCTCATTATCATTATTATTAACATTATTATTATTATTATTATTATTATTATTATTATTATTATTATTATTATTATTATTATTATTATTATTATCATTATTATTATCAACAACAGTAGTGGGTGCTCAGAATTGAAATTTCTTCTCAATAGAACTGACTGCAATTTGAAAGGTAATCCATTTGATCAATAACTATCATCACTTCTGATCTCTTTATAGTAAGCTGGTACAGTCGTCTTCGTTCATTCCAGTACACTGACGTCTCCTTCGCCTCCCGAGTTGTGTACCAGAATGAATGGAGCCAACTGTACCTTAGGGTTCAGGACCAACGTGCACCAGTGCCCTGGCAGTCTTGATTAACACACAGCATTTAGTTTTGAGTTCATAAACAGTGTTTGCTGATTCTGTGACAGCTTTGTCTTTCGTCTTGTTTATCATGTAATAGGACAAGTTTCTGCTGCCCTTTGTCAATTTTAGTTGGCTCACTTTGTCACCTTTGTCTTACATATATTATATTTTTGTTTTAAGACTAGTTTTTAAGATTCTTTGTCAATATTTGTCACCACTGTGTCACCTTTGTCTTACATGATGTATTGATTATCACTGTTTTAGGACAAGTTTCTACTGTCCTTTGTCAATTTTTGCTGGTATACTGAGTCACCTCTGTCTTGCATATGTTCTGTTGTTGTTTTGAGACTAGTTTTTAATGTTCTTTGTCAGTTTGATTTCTTTTCGTTGAGGTTCAGTGCGTCCGCTGCTTCTATTCAAAAGGATGTGGCATATCTGTCTCTTTGGGTTTATGAATTGTCTAGAAAGATTCTTTGGCAAATGATTCCATGACAAAAGTCATTCCCGGACAACTCGCCGAAGAAACAACCTATGCTTCATCTCCAGCATGGTTGGAAAATTTTGCAAAGTCACCCGATTTTAAGCTCTATTGACACTGTCCGTTGTTGTGTTTCATTTTTCACATAGCCTGGAATATAATATGGTGTAGGAACATGATATGTCCAGACCCATGAGATCTTTTTCTTTTGAGAAATTTCATTCTAGAATATTGCTTGTGACGTCACAGTAATTTCCACCAATCAGCGTCGGTCTACATCGTCAGCTGACCGGGATCTCTGTGAACCAAGCAAATCTTTCATGTGTCGGTCACTATCATTCTCACATTTTGGATTAATTTTAGGATTATTATTACGTGTTGTGTATTCCACTTATTCACGATTAGTGGAAAGAATCAGGGTTAGTTGAGTAATGATAAGACTAAAGAGAAATAGAAAATAAGCAAGTGGGAAAAGCGCTTAACTTCAGCTGACGTTGAAAGTCTTTATAGGAAAATGTTAGGCAGATTTCGAAAGTTTTGTGTTAACGATACTTGTCACTAGGATTTTGTTACTATTGAACCGGCGAAGCCTAGTACCATTGAAGGGGGTAACCACGTTATTCTTTTGAGTGAAGTGTTGTTAGGAATCATGGTAAAACAAGATTCGCTCCTTATATAAGTGTTGAAGGGTTTGCAACGTAAGTGTTAGGGATTTTCTAAGTAAGTGGTAGGGGTTTGTAAAGTAAGTGTCAAGGGTTTGTAAAGTAAGTGTTAGAAGTTCAAGCATTAGTCCTTGCCCCAGTGCTAAATGGACATTTCTTTAAATATTGATAAGCCCTTCGTTAACGATTGCTGCCTAGGGCTAGACTCCACCTAATGAATATTCTACAATTTCAGACAAATGATTCACCCAAAGGGACATCTATGATCATTCTAATTTAGGTGAGTGTTAATAGTGAATTTTCCCTTTTTCATTCATTTTCATTTTCCGTTTTATTAATCATCATTAGGTTCGTTATATATCATTCGTTTTTTCATATTTTATAGTATTTATCTGAGGACGAATCAAACAACTGAACCCTATATTACTAATGGGATTTTTTTCAACACCTTATGTCAATATGTCAATTGCAATCCCATATGTTTGTTTGTGTATTAATTATCATTGTATTAATTATAATAATTTGGAAAACTTGGACGGCTCATCCGGGAACTGACAACTTTATTGTGATGAGAAAATATTTCTATACACTTATTTTATATATATATAAGTGATATAGTTATACAAAAGAGGCTTTTATAAATTATCTATGTTCTCGAAAGAAGAAAATCAGTCATACAGAAATTGGGTTAGATTAGAATTTTACACAATTGACAAAAATAAAATAACAACTCATTGAATATATTTTCTCATTGCTTCAATCTCATTGTACACGTCCCTGCCTGGCGATCGCTGGACCAGGGTTCTAGTACCATCTCATGCTCGTTAGTTTCTTGAAGTATCTGCAACCTCACCATCCCTTGTGAGCTAAGGATGGGGTGTTTGGGGAAGCCTATAGGTCAAGCTGTTGAGTCATCAGTAGCCATTGCCGGGCCCCCCGTGGTCCTAGCTTGGGTGGAAAGGGGGCTTGGGCACTGATCATATGTATATATGGTCAGTCTCTAGAACATTGTACTGCCTGCTAGGGCAATATCACAGTCCCTTGTCTGTGCCATTCAAGAGCGACCCTTTAACTTTTTGATATCTCTACTATTCCCAAAACCTTCCATTTCAGGAAAATCAAAGGGATAATTATATATCCTTTTTTTTCTTTTCAATAATGTTAACCTACAGTACTAACTTTGAGGAAACCATGTCAATCTCTAATGAATAACATCCTTCTTATTAATAGTTATCTTGAGTCTCTAGACCAAAGATGGGGAACCTGCGGCCTTCTGGATCACCAGGTGCGGCCTTCTATGGCCTTTTGATATATATATATATATATATATATATATATATATATATATATATATATATATATATATATATATATATATATATATATATATATATATATATATATATATATATGTATATATATATATATATATATATATATATATATATATATATATATATATATATATATATATTATATATATATGATATATATATATATATATATATATATATATATATATATATATATATATATATATATATATATATATATAAATATGTATAATATATATAAATATATATAAATGTATATATATATATATATATATATATATATATATATATATATATATATATATATATATATATATATATATATATATATATATATATATATATATATATATATATACACACAAGGAGAGTTATCTCTGTATTGTGATGTCGCTCCAAGAGATTGGTAGCATTTTTCTTCAAATTCAGTGAATCTAAACTTAAAGCAACTAGTTAGAGTTATACCCGTATTAGAAAATGTACATCTGCAACTGCGTTCATTAATTTTACAGGCTTGCTTTTAATCGTTATGACAAAGTTAGAGATACTGTTATCGCATTCTTGCTAATATATTAGACCGGCTCTACACTGTTCCAGACGAAACGATCTTTAGATCTAAAGACACAATCAATCGAAGTCCGAAACCATGTTCTTAGAATCTTGGCCAAGAACTTAGAAATAGCCATTCTGCAAGAATGAAAACGGTCGATATTTGATATTGATTCTACAACAATTAGTTATTGATATATAATAGTACTAATCACAGAAAAAAAATATAACTAATCCATATTATTATTGTTGTTTTAATAATAACATAACATAGTTGTGGATGCAAATTTATTGATGTCTTCTCTAAGATTGTTTTGTCTGGGTCAATGTGTAGCTTGCCTAATTCATTATTAACCTTTTTTATGCCTTTTCAGAATAGATACATTTCTTTTTTACCCATAATTACGTCAAAAAACTTAAAACGGACTTTGAAAGAAGAAAACAGGATTGTTAATGAAGAATGGGAACTGCAATATTTTTTACTGAATACTGGAGGTAAAATGTCTTGCTTGTTTTTTGATACTGCAATTATAACGGTTATAGCACTGTATAAACTGAAAGATGGAAAACAGAAGCAAAGACAATTTTTCTATTCTATGTTATATCAAGGGAATGCTACGACAGAAGCATGTTATAAAGTTGCATATTTGCGTGGAAAAAAGGGTAAGCCAGTCAGTGATGCAGAACTCATGATGGTAGGGTGTATAGATCCCGATAAAGTCAATAAGTATTAAGAAGGGCCTCTTTCAAGAAGGACTAACACAGATCGACACCATGAATTGGCTTTTAATGTAACAGAACAATTGAAAAGTGTAATAGAAAAAGAATATATATACATATATATATATATATATATATATATATATATATATATATATATATATATATATATATATATATATATATATATATATATATATATATATATATATATATATATATATATATATATATATATATATATATATATATATTTCTCAGTAACTTTAGATGAATCAACAGATTTCACTGATTCAGCACAAGTATTGTATTTTATTCGTGTCATAACAGATGATTTTCAACAATATGAAGTATTGCTTGCTTTAGGCATCCTAGGGAAGGACACACGGGATAGATATTTCTAACAACTTCAAAGAGCAATGTCATAAAATAGGACTAAATTTTACTAATTTGGTAAGTGTATGCACGGTTGGTTCTGCTGCTATGATGATTAAAAATGAAGGATTTATTGGACATCTTAAGAAAGAAATCCAAGAACCAAATGAAATGATTTCATTTCATTGTATTTTACACCAGCAAAATCTATAACTTTAAATGGCACTTTCAAAAAGGTTATAAGCATTATTAACTATATTCGAGGGAATACATCAAAACATCGTCAATATCGAACCATGCTGATGATGGATGATAAAGTAATTAGTATAGATTTGCCATATCACTCAAAAGTACGCTGGTTGTCACAAGGGAAAGTATTGGTCTAAATTTTGTCTTTACGGAAGTAAATTATAGACTTTTCCAAAGAAAACAACAAGTATTGTTATTCATCAAATCTAAATTTTTACAGAGATGTTGCCTTTTTCTGTGATGTTATGTCAAAACCAAATAAGTTAAACATTTCACTGCAAGGCAAAAATAAATGTATACATGATAGGTGGAAAAAAATCCGGCCTTTACTAAGAAACTGTTGCATTTCAAGTTCCTTTTGGCTTAATCAAAACTTTTAGAAGAACACTTTCCCCAGCTTATGAAAGTAATGAGTGAAACTGACGATATCTATGGACATCTTAAAGAATATGAGTCTGTTTTAGACACATCGACAGAAGAATACAATAAAAGATTCAATGATTTTGAAGAGCATGTCATCACACTGAAACTTGCTTTTCAACATCACTTAGTTGATGTATCAGAGGCTCCTGAAGAGTTACAGATGGAGGGTATGGAAGTCTCTGTTTGACAAGAGAGAAAATCCCGTCGAAATTTGGAAAAACGCGTTTGAATATCCTTGTCTTCGTGAACATGCAAGACGATTGATTTCCTGTTTTTTCCAACATCAGTACTGTTGTGAATCCACATTTGGAGGATCAACTGAGACTAAGGACCACTATGCTAGAGACTGATATCAAAATGCTTTATGAAAAAAAAACCCAAAGAAGTCATTAATATGTATAAAAAATGTAGACCTACATGCTTGCTAACTGATTATTGAACATTTTAAAAATCTTACATCCTCGATTCTGATATGATATCATTCTATAATATTATTCCTTTACTTGTTTCCTGAATACAAAAAACTTTCTTTCTTAATTGAAATAATTTGAAATATTATTAACTTACTTATTACTTTGGAAATAATAATAATAATAATAATAATAATAATAATAATAATAATAATAATAATAATAATAATAATAATAATAATAATAATAATAGGCTAAAAACTTAGTTGGAAAAGCGGGATGCTATAAGCCAAAGGACTCCAACAGGGAAAATACCCCAGTAAGGAAAGGAAACTAAGAAACATAGAACAGTTTACCCGAGTGAACCCTAAAGCATAACAGCTCAAAACATTATAAAAATCGAAAATATACTTAAACAAAAGGAAGTTTTCCTAAACTGATTTGAGAATAGTGAACACGTAGTTTGATTAAATACAATATAAATACAGGCATGCTGCTAAATAGACTTCCCAAACGGAGAAAGAATCCTACGTGGTAGTTTTATTTTCTCTTATTTACAAGAGGAAAGAAAAGTGTTGCAGAAAAAGAAAAGGAAACTCTATTACCTGTGTATTTTAGTGCATTGTATTTTCATTGCAAACAAGATATCATTACAGGACGCAATATGTTGTTTCCTGTGGCCCTGTTTATTGCCAAAGTTGACATCCCTTGCTTACGAGATATCCCTAATGTTTTACAATGAAGTCTTTTTTTTTTTTTTTATCTCCACCAACAAAGTTGGGAGGAGGTTATGTTTACGCCTCTGATTGTCAGTTTGATTGTTTATGAACAATTTCCTGGCCACAATCTTACTCATAGATTAGTGAAACTTTCAGAGATTTATTGTTTTGCTGAGATGTAGAAACGATTGATTTCTGAAAGTCCTAGGTCAAAGGCTAAAGTCAAGGTCGAGCGAAAGGTCGAACGAAATAAACTGTCGTAGTGGAATTGTGCACTCTCAGAGTGTTTTCCTAGTTTTGTTTGTTTCATTTCCAAGGTACAAGAGGCTGTAACTTGTATTACGGAATTTTAACATACAAGAAAAGTAATAGTAAAAAAATATATCTTTTAAGATTAGTAAAAACGTTAAACAATGGAGAGAAAATCATGTCATTAGAAAATAAAGAATGTTTGGTAAGGAGAAAGGAGTCAACTTAAAAAAGAAAATAAGACGAGTCTGTCTTGAAAAAAGAAGTCTACATTGAATAAAAAGAGGGGTCTACCTTCAAGAAAAGAGGAGTCTATCTTAAAAAAAAAAAAAGTCTATCCAAAAAAAAAGGATTAGTAACAAAAAGGAAAAACAACAATAGAAAAAATGGTGTTAAGTTAAATCTCAGATATAAAGAGTTACGAACAAGAAAATAAAGAGAAAGAGAAGGAAATAAAAATCATAATAATATTTCAGAGCCTGACACTTTAACTTTATTAAACCTGTTTCCAAAAGTTTCTTAATTCCTAATAATTAATTCGACGCCCTCTCTCTCTCTCTCTCTCTCTCTCTCTCTCTCTCTCTCTCTCTCTCTCTCTCTCTCTCTCTCTCTCTCTCTCTCTCTCTCTCTTTGAGCAGAATCTTTAATTAATGTTGAATGTCTCTAAGACTTAATTATTTAAGTTCTATTGAAGTTCCAACCTGCAAGTCTACCTTGGTATGTGATAAAGAGAAGACTATTTTGCCAATGTGAACATGTGCTGCTTAATGAATTAATCCAGAAAGTATTTAATTTCATCTCTAGACACTTAATTGCAGGGAAATAGCTCTTTCTTTGAGCTTTGATTTGTTTAAGATTGGTTACAGTTGGTAATCAGTCTAGAATTCTTTCCAGTTACTCGTGTTTTACTTACAAAAAATTACCAAATTAAGCTTTTAAAAAAATTTGTTGGAAAATCAGAATGCTATAAGACCAAGAGCTCCAACCGGGCAAAATAGCCAAGTGAGGAAAGGAAATAAGGAACCAGATAGAATAAAACACATGCGTTTACTCTCAAACAAGAGAGCTCTAACCCATGACAGTAGAAGACCATGGTACAGAGGCTATGGTGATACCCATGACTAAAGAACATTGGTTTGATTTTGGAGTGTCCTCATCCTAGAAGAACTGCTCACCATAGCAGAAGAGTCTCTTCTACCTTAGCAAAAGGAAAGTTGCCTCTGAACAACTACAGTTTTTGTATTTTTCTCATGTATTCTTATGTACATGTATTTTGACCATACTAAGACCTTACAAACAAACTA
>NC_090756.1:35641151-35661151 GCF_036898095.1 Palaemon carinicauda | reverse complement strand
AGCCATAGTTGCTTCTCCCACATACAACAATAAAAGTAATGATATGGGATAATCACTTAATGGCCTCATTAGGGGTAAAAATATCCTTATGGCCTCATTATTTTTGTAGCCACAGGGTCACAGCCGCTGTTCAGAGAAATAGAATCTCTCAGTAAAATAATTTTTCTCTGCGAACAACAATATTCCAATAATGGCACCTACTCTAATGAACAACTAACTTATTTTTATGAACAGATCAATATAATCAAATGATATTAAGTAATGTTTTTTTTTAATATTATTATAAAGTTTATATAAATTTTTATGTAGAACAGGCTGGCATTAGTACCTTTTCATTGTTTGTATATGATGATCTATTTTAATGTTGGTACCGTTCTTGAAATATTTTATTTTAATTGTTACTTACTTCTCTTGCCGTTTATTTATTTATTTGCTGTGCTACTTTCAAGAAGGTAATCTACATAAATTTTTTTGGGATAAGTCTCAATTTCTTTAACAAAAATCCTACTTTCAAGAAAATAATATAGTAATTTTCTCAACTTTTTGGGACATTCCTTAATTTCTTTAACCAAAATCATATTTTCAAGAAAACTAAGTAATTTAGATTACTATTTTTGGATATGGCTTATCTTCGAATTGCAAAACTAATCAAGAACAATATTGAAAAATCGGATGAAATCTCAATGGAGAAATTAATTCGGAGAATTTCGACATCCTGCCATTTTGTTTCCAAAGCAAATTTTCACATGGAGTCTTTCACGTGTTTTTAATAAGAAAATATTTTTCATTTCGTTTCCACTTTATTCAGTGAAAAGTAGTAGTAGTAGTAGTAGAAGTAGTAGTAGTAGTAGTAGTAGTAGTAGTAGTAGTAGTAGTAGTAGTAGTAGTAGTATGTTAACAACAACAATAATAATAATAATAATAATAATAATAATAATGATAATAATAGGTATTGTAATCATTATTATCAGCAATTTTTTTCCCCTTTTTTTATTTTACTTGGATCTATTTTTTACGAAGTCAAAAGTGGGTCTCTTCAACAAAATTTTAATTACATCAGAAAATGCAATACATGTCCAGTGTCTTACTCATAATCTTATTGGAATCATACTCGATACAGATTCTTTTTGATGTATTGTGCATTTATTAAATGGATACTATATAGTATGAGTTAATCAGGTAATTGTCTGAGAGAAGGATAAATTATTCTTTAAATTTAAACTATCATGAGAATAAAGAAAGAAAGTGGAAAAGTTTTTTGCCTCTTGCAAAGATGATTGCATATATTAACCCACCATATAGTACACCAGAAAGATAACTAAAGTTTAATATACTTCAGTATCGATCATATGATGGAAAAGGAAAGACTATTAGAATGAACTGCATACCTACTACTTTGTACATGAAGTTACATAATCGGAAGATCTGAATGCAAAGGATGGTAAGAATTATGAAGACTTGAATGCTGAATGCACACAGATCTGACTGAATGAAGGTGCCAGAGATTAATAGCCACATTAGTAATAAAGAATTTAATAGACAGAAAGTTTATGTCCAAGAAAATTAGGATTGGAGTCCGCGCGCTCAAGACAAGAAAGAAGATATATACTCAAAACATGATAGAATGAAAAAATAGATTCATCTCCAAAAATCTTATAAAAAGACTTACTACATACAGTATGCCCATTTTCTTGTGCATTGTTGAAGAGACATTGTCAATGTAAATATCTGTACGCAGAGGAGCCCCTGTCCTTCATCCACATCCCTCTGGTTTGCAACATTTCACCAATTCAAACTAGATCTCTATTAAAGGACTCAGCAACTAGACATCTATATTTAAAGATAAAATTGATGCAAAGAGAGTAGCATCATCTACATAAGCAACAAGCCCCGTTTCAAGGCTAATATATAGCACTCATGTGCATGAGACGTAAAAACTGATGTATTTACATAGATATGCACACACACTCACACACTCATTCAATACTTCCTACCCTCTCCCCCTTTCCCATATTTACATAGATATGCCCACACCCATTAATTTAACCCTCTCCACCTTCTACCCGTTTCCTAGCTAAAACAGAGCAGTTCCAGCAATTTGTGGAATATTGTGGTTTATGAGTGTACCTCACGGGGTATCCCCCTCTCTATAGGGTATGAATACTCTCTCTCTCCTTTCACCCAAGGGACAGAGAGGATTATGAGCAGCCATACGTCTGGCAATGCCGCTGAGCATATCAGGACACACAAACATACACACATATATAACTTTATTATACAGAGGTGATAAAAATTAATGGACTGAAACACTACCTTGAGGAACACCAGATATCACATTCCTAGAATAATTATGGTGTCCATTAATATCTACTTTACAATCTATTATTTGAAAAATCACTATAGATGCCCTCTCTAGTTGAACAAGTTTACAATCATACTTACTATTATATATATCGAAAGAATAATAAGAGTTCCCACACTGTTCAAACTTTCTTTTCCAACGTGATGCTCCTGCACTTTTACAATGTTGGAATTTAGCTTTAAACGACACAGATCAATAAGAGGGGTATCAACACACTCAATGGAATGATTAATTGACGCCATATCAACGAATTAAAGGCAGACGACTGAATAACGACGGTGAAAGACACGAAAGTCTGAATTCAAAACAACATCAAAATATAGACAACAGCCAACGATGTTACATACTCCCAATTCCTATCACCACAAACTGATAAAAGGTTTATTATTTTCGTCGTATTTGAACTATTTCAAGTTCCAATAGTATTTTAATAAGAATATCAAAGTATGAAAAATAGTTATAATTCCAATAAGCTATGGAAATCCTTAAAAAAAATAGCGATAACAATGTTAAATATTACTATCCGTTATTGCCAACACTTTCGGTGATTTGCTTACCTCGACAACGTTAGCCAACCTTCCCAATTCATAAACATAACATAAAAATTCTTATTTATTCATATTAGTAATTGTAATTTTAAATATCTATCATTTATTGAAAAGCAAGTAAATTACAATAAAATACTATTCAATTGATGAAAAATATCAATGAGAATTAATAATGAACGAAAGCGATGTTAACATCCGTACGAACATGTTGGCAGCATGGCCGAGTCAGCTGTGTAATAGATTCTGGGTATTTTGAGGTTTCAATGTCTCTCATGACTAGCAAGGAATAATGACAATACCCTAGCAGGACAATTCCTGATATATTGACCATTCACACACACACACACACACACACACACATATATATATATATATATATATATATATATATATATATATATATATATATATATATATATATATATATATATATATATATATATATATATATATATATATATATATATATATATATATATATATTGTAATATTATTGCTATATATTTCTAAATTATTTAAGTTTTTATAGATGTATAATGTTAAATATACTGTAGACTTATTGTTTTCATGCTTTATTGTTTGTCTTTTCACTGGTGGTTATGTTAGTGGTTATGATGGACTAACGGCTGTTTTATATTTTCAAGTGGTGTTGGTTACGTGGCTGCGCTCCTGCGTGAACGGAGTTTTGGAGGGGCTTTTTTTGAGGATGGTTCCTTAGTGTGTTTCTGAGCCTCCAACATTGAAAGGCACGACATTTGCTACTGGATTATATTTACTCCTCGCCATTGCAGAGCTACAGTGTGAAGCTATTTAGCTTTTTGGATATCCTTTCTCTGCAGCAAGGACCCAGATCGTCTTAACATTTTGTGCACTGCCCTTGGTTCAGTAAAAGCCAAGGGGACCTCTCTGTCCCAAGGTAATAATATTTATACCTGCTTAAGTATCGTGATCACGACCGTTGATAGTCAGCTGACGTCATTAGTGGAGCTTGTGAAAGCCTTTCAATCACACCAGCCATCGTCAATTTGATAGGGATATTTAGTTTGTATTTGTTAGGATGTTCTCATTTTTCGTTGGCCTTCTCCTTTCTGGACCCTCTCTCCATTTAGTATGCATGCGTTGATGATCTTTCTGTAATCGTGTAATTGTTTTCTTTTACAGGGAGTTAAGATTAAGTGTGTATCATTTATTATTGTGTTATTGTGGTTCAGGTGTTATTTCTGTCTTGTTATTATGTATTAAAATTAAGGAAATTTTTGTGGTATTATCTTTATCCCCTTGAGTTGACTTTGCACTCGTATTGATGTTTGGTTACTATTCCACCTTTAGTGGACTTAGTACTGTATGATGGTGAATACTATTTGATAAGTGTAGTGTTTTGAGTGGTAGTCAAAGCCAGCCATCACAAGTGGCGACCGTGACAGGATCTTTTGTTCCTGAGTATTCACCTGTGTTTGTGCAAAGTTAATTCTTGGGGTAATTTTTTTTTCAGGCAGTGTATTTTCACCTCCTCGGTGTTGTTTTATGTAAATTTAGTGTTTTGTGTGAATAAGTGATCATGGCTGTTAATGTATTCGAACTGCTTAGAGGAGAGGGGTGGCAAGAGAGGTTGGCAGAGTTAAATAGGGAAGACTTGGAAATTGTTGCAGAGCATTTTGAATTGGAATATGATGTGTCCATTAGAAAGGGTGTATTGCTTTTGCACATTTATGATTATGTTAAAACTGTAAAGACAAGTGGGGAACAAGAGGTGAAACCTGATAATGTAGTATCAGTAGAAATTTTGGATAGGCAAATTGCCCTGAGACAAATGGAATTTGAAATGGAAAAGTTTAAGGCAGGGGAAAGGGAAAAGGAGAAGCAGCATGAGATTGCTATGAGAAACCCAGTTTCTTTTTCCCCCGCCCATTCCCCAAATAGGTTAGTAACTCCTGCTATTAATTTATGGCAGGCTCTCAAATATGTACCTAAATCTGAAGAAAATAATGTAGCAGAGTTTTTTGTATCGTTCGAGAGGATTGCTGCAAGGTTGGAGTGGCCCCAAGAGTATTGGACCACTCTTATACAAAGTAAATTGGTTGGAAGAGCTCAGAGGGTATATGTAACGCTGGAGGAGGATCTATCAGCAGATTATGAGAGTGTAAAGGCTATTTTCTTGAAGGCCTATGAGTTAGTCCCTGAAGCTTATAGGCAACGCTTCCGGAACTTAGAAAAATGTAGGGAACAAACTTTTGTTGAATTTGCCAGGGCGAAGGAACAGTATGCTAGCGATTGGTTCAAGTCCAAGGAGGTGGGAGATTTTGAGAAATTAAAGGAGTTAATGTTGGTGGAGGAGTTTAAGAGGTGTGTCCCGGATAAGCTGAAGGTCCACATAAGAGTGAGTTAGGGGGAGTAACGACAAATGTGAAGTCTAGTTGGGTTAAGATTGGTAGGAATAATAATGCTAAGGTGTTTAACAGAAATAATCATGGAAGTAATAATAATCACGGTAATAATCAGGGTAATGCTAATAATAATTTTTCTCCTAACAGAGGTAATAGGCAAAATATATATAATCCAGAGAAATTGAAAACATTGACGTGCTTCTTTTGCAATAAGAAGGGGCACGTAAAGAGCATATGCTATGCGTTTAGAAAATCCCAAAAAGCTAATGTTAGGCCAGTGATAGCCGTGGAAGAGAGAGAGAGAGAACCTACCCCAACAACATCCGCTGATCAATGACTACCTGGTTGTTTTGACAGATATTTGTCCTTCGGTAGTGTGTCTTTCGCCAATTCGTCCGAGAAAAGAAGTGTGCGTATTTTGCATGATACTGGTGCAGCTCAGTCTTTGATTCTAAGGGAGGCATTACCTTGTAATTTTGTACCCAAAAGTGGGGAATTTGTGTTATTGGCTGGATTTCCTGATTCCGTAAAGTCGTATGCTATTGAAAATTTTAATTTAATCTGCCCTTCCTTTGCAGGGAATTTGAAATTGGCCATAGTTGATAAATTCCCGGTTAAGGATGTTGATGTTGTGTTAGGGAATGATGTGGCTATGAAGAATAATAATTGTCCGATATTGATAAACCCTGATAGTGAAGTAGCAGCAGTTACTCGTTCTAGTGCTAGAATTGTTGACGCTGCAGAGTCAACAATTGATGTAGATTTAAGTAGTTTAGATCGTAGTGAGAGCCTAGCTGTAGATCTTGGAATGTTAACGGACAAATTAAATTGGACTACTGAAGAGCTAATCAAAGACCAGAAAAAGGAGTTTCGGGAACTCCCTATCGAGTCAGGGGAGGTGTCTGATATGACTGATCCCAAATTTAAGATATTTAATAATATTTTATATAGGTTGAGTAGGCCTATGGGGGTGGATAATGTTGATTATGAAATTGTGAAACAGATAATGGTTCCTTTTGGTTACAGGAAGGAGTTAATGTCATTGGCGCGCGAAAGTGGTCTGGCCGGCCATTTTGGAATTCATAAAACTTCTGGCAAATTGTTAGGGAATTATTATTGGCCGAAGTTGAAGGCAGATGTAAAGAAGTTTGTCAATAGTTGTGATGTGTGCCAGAGGGTCGGCAAGCCCAATCAGCGGATTCCAAAATCGTCTCTTTGTCCTATTCCCGTAGTTTCCGAACATTTTAAGGAAGTCCTTATTGATGTGGTTCGACCATTACCAAAGATACGTAGTGGTAATGAGTATATTCTGACAATCATGGATAGGATGTCTCGATATCCCGAGGCAATACCACTACGTACGATAAAAAGTGTTAAAACTGTTGATGTACTAATTGACTTTTTTACCAGGTTTAGGATGCCTAAAATTATTCAATCGGATTGTGGTTCTAATTTTGTTAGAAGGTATTTCAGAGATAAAATGGCAGAGTTGAATATAAAACATGTGACCTCTTCTCCAAGTCATCCAGAAAGTCAGGGAGCTCTGGAGAGATTTCATCAAACCCTGAAATCGATGGTAAAGAAATATTGTTTGGTTAATGGTTCTGAATGGGATAAGGAATTGCCTTATTTGTTGTTCGCTTTTCGTTCTGTCCCAAGTCAGTCTTTAGGTTTTTCGCCTTTCAGCCTTGTGTTTGGCCATTGTGTTCGAGGTCCTCTTGATGTGGTTCGTGAGTCTTGGGAGGGAGACGTCCCTGAGGTTAATTTATTGGATTATGTGTCTAATCTAGGCGATAAATTAACCAAGGTTTGGAAATTTGCGGGTGAAAATTTATTGTGTAGCCAAAAAAGAATTAAGTTTATTTTTCTTATATGAGGTCCAAGGCACGTGACTTTGCGGTAAGCGATAAAGTGTTGGTTTTGTTACCCGTCCCAGGGAATACATTGAAAGCTTCTTTTTCAGGTCCTCGGAAAATTTTGAAAAAAGTAAGTGAAGTTAGCTATTTAGTGGAGACGCCCAAAAGAAGGAAACCTTTTCAACTGTGTCATGTAAATATGTTGAAGGCTTATATGGAACGGGAGAAAGTCATTCCCGTAGCGACCATTGGGAATACCGTAGATTCTGAGAACAGTAACCATTTTTCTTTTTCAGAGGGGGAGGGTGTTGATGATAATTGTTTTAATGGATGTGAATGGCGGTCGGATAATAGAAAGTCTTTGGAAAATTTTTCGGGAGTAATTTCACATTTAGGTAAGGAAGAAAAAAGGTCTTTGAAAAATTTAGTATCTAATTATAAGGAATTATTTTCGGATGTACCGGGTGGGACTTCGATCTTTGAACATTATGTAGAGGTAGGTAGCGCCACTCCTGTGAAACAATCTCCTTACAGGTTGAATCCCTTCAAAAATGAGGTTGTAGCAAAGGAGTTGGATTACATGACCTAATTGAACCTAGTCAAAGTCCTTGGTCATCACCTGTTGTATTGGTAAAGAAATCCGACGGTGATTTCAGGTTATGTTTTGATTACCGTAAATTGAATGAGTTATCTAAATCTGATTGGTATCCATTACCTCGAATTGAGGATTGTATTGATCGAATAGGGAAGGCCAAATACATTAGCAAATTCGATTTGTTGAAAGGTAATTAGCAAGTTCCTCTTTCGAAGCGGGCATGGGCCCTGTCTGCTTTTGTAACACCACAGGGATTGTTTCAATGTAAAGTTATGCTGTTTGGTATGAAAAACGCGACTGCCACATTTCAGAGGTTATTGAATACTTTAGTCCATAGTTTAGAAGGATGTGTTGTGTATATTGATGATATTGTTATTTATAGCGATGATTGGGAAACTCATTTAAAATGTATAAGGGCACTATTTGAGGTATTGAAAAAGGCAAGTTTGGTAATTAATTTAAAGAAAAGTGATTTCGCAAAGGCGAAGGTGGTATATTTGGGTCATGAGGTTGGTAATGGTAAAGTTGCTCCTAAGCAGTCCAATATCGAAAGTATGTAAAACATGGTAGTACCTAAATGTAGGAGGGATGTCAGAAGATTCCTTGGTTTGAGTGAGTACTACCGAAGGTTCATTAGAAATTTTTCGGATATAGCCGATCCGTTGACAAATCTCTTGAGAAAGAAGGTAGCATTTGTCTGGACGGATGAAACGCAAAGGGCTTTTGATAATTTAAAAAGAGTATTAATTAATTTCCCTGTCTTAAGAGCTCCTGATTTTGACCTTCCTTTTTCTCTTGCCACTGATCAAGTGACGTTGGTGTAGGAGCGGTGTTGTTGCAGAATGACGAGCAGGGAGTTTCTGATCCTGTCGCATTCTTTTCAAAAAAATTGTCCTCCGCCCAACGTATGTATTCCACTTTGGAGAAAGGGACTCTTGCTTTAGTGTTTGCTATTAACTATTTTCAGGTTTATCTCTCCTCCTCAGATACACCTATTAAGGTCTTGATGGATCATAATCCCCTGACCTTCATCAGCAGATACAAGAATAAAAATCAAAGATTTATGAGGTGGAGTCTCATGCTGCAAGAGTGGAATTTAGAATTTTCCCACATCCCAGGAAAAGATAATATTGTTGCCGATTTTCTCTCTCGCAGCGTTGAATATTAGTTGATTGACAGAGGGCTATTCAGTTATTAAAGGTAGTATCTGTATCGTTCTAATTATGGTGTGTGTGCTGTAAAGTGGGCACGTAGTGAGTAGAAGCAAATGTATATTTAAGATTTATTAATTATGGTTTCTTTACAGAAGACTATAATTTTATGGGTATAGTATATGGGATCTGTAAGGTTAAAAGGTGAGGGTGATCACTGGTACTTTCTAATGATTGATTAATTAGAAGGGTCATGGGCTCACGGGTCTGTAGCACAACACAGCCGTTTTTTAGGCGCTACAGGCTGGTGTATTAGTGTTACCCTAGACTGAGTTAAGGTTAATCTACTAAGGTTTAGAGGTGTCAGGTACGATAAGGTTTATAATAAGCTAAGAAAAGAGATAGGCACTAATCTGGTATTTTGTATTTTCAGACTAATAATTACAATTCATCGATTTTGTTTGTTTGTTTGCGCAGGGCAGTCTTGTGGTGGTCTTCTCTGTGTCGTTCGGTGTGTGTGTATATATTGGACACTATGGTGATAAGTGTGATATATAACACTGAAATAGACAATGGTTTTTATGATCAACATTTATTGCTAGTGAGTGATGTGTATCGCTGAAAATGAACAGTGTATTGAGTGTGGAAGAGGTTATAGCCTTTCGACTATATATAAAGAATCAGATGTTAGTGCAATGACTCTTTATTAAAGTTTATTAACGGTGTGAGTGATGTGAAATTTTTAGGTTGGGTACCTATTTATCGAATGGTGATGTTTTGGCTTTCTGGTTTTGGAAAATTTACTTGTAATTAATATTAGGTTTAAGATTTTTTTTAGTATTGGTTATATAATGCTATCCTTGTGAGCTGTAAACCTTGGTACTTGCCACCCTCTTTCCCTTTGTTTGTCATGTTTTTGCAGTTTGTTTAATAATTATTTTTGAGTGTTGGTTTAATATTTCAATATGTGATAACCTGTATGTTGTAATTCATATCGTTTAAAAAAAATTTTTTTTGGAAATTTTTTTTTGGGGTTGGGTGAGGAGGTGTAACATTGTTGCTGTATATTTGTAATTTATTTAGGTTTTTATAGATGTATAAGGTTAAATATAGAATTATTGGTATAAGGTTAAGTGTAGACTTATTGCTTTCCTTCTTTAATAGTTTGTCTTTTCACTGGTGGTTATGTTAGTGTTTATAATGGACTAACGGCTGTTTTATATTTTCAAGTGGTGTGGGTTACGTGGTTGCGCTCCTGTGTGAACGGAGTTTTGGAGGGGCTTTTTGGAGGATGGTTCCTTAGTGTGTTTCTGAGCCTCCAGCTTTGAAGGGCGCGACAATTGCTGTAGGAACTATATTTACTCCTCACCATTGTAGAGCTATATTGTGAGGCTATTTAGCTTTTTGGATATCTTTTCTCTGCAGCAAGGAATCATATCGTCTTGCATTTTGTATACTGCCCTTGGTTCAGTGAAAGCCAAGGAGACCTCTCTGTCCCAAGGTAATAATGATTATACCTGTTTAATTATCGTGATCACGACCTGTGATAATCAGCTGACATCATTAGTGGAGCTTGTGAAAGCCTTTGAATCAAACCAGCCATCGTCAATTTGACAGGGATATTTAGTTTGTAATAGTTAGGATGTTCTTACTTTTCGTTGGCCTTCTCCTTTCTGGACCCTCTCTCCATTTAGTATGCGTGTGTTGATGACCTTTCTTTAATTGTGCAATTGTTTTCTTTTGCAGGGAGTTAAGATTGAGTGTGTATCGTTTATTATTGTATTATTGTGGTTCAGGTGTAATTTCTGTCTAAAATTTATGTATTAAAATTCAGGAGATTTCTTGTTGTATTTTCTTTGTCCCCATGAGTTGACTTTGCACTCGTATTGATGTTTGGGTAATATTTCCACCTTTAGTGGACTTAGTACTGTATGATGGTGAATACTATTTGATAAGTGTAGTGTTTTGAGTGGTGGTCAAAGCCAGCCATCACAAGTGGCGACCGTGACAGGATCTTTTGTTCCTGAGTATTCACCAGTGTTTGTGCAAAGTTAATTCTTGGGTTAATCTTTCAGGCAGTGTATTTTCACCTCCTCGGTGTTGTTTTGTGTAAATTTAGTGTTTTGTTTGAATAAGTAATCATGGTTGTTAACGTATTAGAACTCCTTAGAGGAGAGGGATGGCAAGAGAGGTTGGCAGAGTTAAAGAGGGAAGACTTGAAAGTTTTAGCAGAACATTTTGAGTTGGGATATGATGTGTCCATAAGAAAGGATGTATTACTATTGCACATTTATGATTATGTTGAAACTGTAAAGACAGGTGGGGAACAGGAGGTGAAACCTGATGAAGTAGTGTTTATAGAAATTTTGGATAGGCAGATTGCCCTGAGACAAATGGAATTTGAAATGGAAAAGTTTAAGGCAGGGGAAAGAGAAAAAGAGAGGCAGCATGAGATTGCCATGAGAAACCCAGGTTCTTTTTCCTCCGCCCGTTCCCCAAATAGGTTAGTAATACCTGCTATTAATTTATTGTAGGCTCTCAAATTTGTACCTAAATTTGAAGAGAATAATATAGCAGAGTTTTTTGTGTCATTTGAGAGGATTGCAGCAAGGTTGGAGTGGCCCCAAGAGTATTGGACCACTCTTATACAAAGTAAATTGGTTGGAAGAACTCAGAGGGTATATGTAACGCTGAAGGAGGATCTATCAGCAGATTATGAGAGTGTCAAGGCTATTGTCTTGAAGGCCTATGAGTTAGTCCCTGAAGCTTATAGGCAACGCTTCCGGAACTTAAAAAAATGTAGGGAACAAACTTTTGTTGAATTTGCCAGGGCGAAGGAACAGTATGCTAGTGATTGGTTTAAGTCCAAGGAGGTGGGATATTTTGAGAGATTGAAAGAGTTTATGTTGGTGGAGGAGTTTAAGAGGTGTGTCCCGGATAAACTGAAGGTTCACCTCGAAGAGTTAAAACTCGAGACCGTTCAGGAGGTAGCCATCGCTAGTGACGAATATTTCTTGTCTCATAAGAGTGAGTTAGGAGGAGTAACGACAAATGTGAAGTCTAGTTGGGTTAAGATGGGTAGGAATAATAATACTAATCCGAATAATAATGCTAAGGTGTTTAAAGAAATAATCATGGAAGTAATAATAATCAGGGTAATAATCAGGGTAATGCTAATAATAATATTTCTCCTAACAGAGGTAATGCGCAAAATTTATATAATCCAGAGAAATTGAAAACATTGACGTGCTTCTTTTGCAATAAGAAGGGGCACGTAAAGAGAATGTGTTATGCATTTAGAAAATCCCAAAATACTAATGTTAGGCCAGTGATGGGTGTGGAAGAGAGAGAGAGAGAACCTACCCCAACAACAGCCGCTAATCAATGACTACCTGGTTGTTTTGACAGATATTTTTTCCTTCGGTAGTGTCTCCTTCGCTAATTCGTCCGAGAAAAGACGAGTGCGTATTTTGCGTGATACCGGTGTAGCTCAGTCTTTGATCCTAAGGGAGGCATTACCTTGTAATTTTGTACTGAAAAGTGGGGAATTTGTGCTATTGGCTGGTTTTCCCGATACTCTAAAGTCGTATGCTATTGAAAATTTTAATTTAATCTGCCCTTCCTTTGCAGGGAATTTGAAATTGGCCATAGTAGATAAATTCCTGGTTAAGGAGGTTGATGTTGTGATAGGGAATGATGTGGCTATGAAGAATAATAATTGTCCCATATTGATAAACCCTGATAGTGAAGTTGCAGCAGTTACTCGTTCTAGTGCTAGAATTCTTGACGCTGCAGAGTCAACAATTGATATAGATTTAAGTAGTTTATATCGTAGTGATAACCTAGCTGTAGATCTTGGAAGGTTAACGGACAAGTTGAATTGGACTACTGAAGAGCTAATCAAAGACCAGAAAAAGGAGTTTCGGGAACTCCCTATCGAGCCAGGGGAGGTGTCTGATATGACTGGTCCCAAATTTAAGATAATTAATAATATTTTATATAGGTTGAGTAGACCTATGGGGGTGGATAATGTTGATCATGAATTTGTGAAACAGATAATGGTTCCCTTTGGTTACGGGAAGGAGTTAATGTCATTGGCGCACGAAAGTGGTTTGGCCAGCCATTTTGGAATTCATAAAATTTCTTGCAAATTGTTAGGGAATTATTATTGGCCGAAGTTGAAGGCAGATGTAAAGAAGTTTGTCAATATTTGTGATGTGTGCCAGAGGGTCGGTAAACCCAATCAGCGGATTCCAAAATCGCCCCTTTGTCCTATTCCAGTAGTTTCCGAACCTTTTAAGGAAGTCGTTATTGATGTGGTTGGACCATTACCGAAGACGCGTAGTGGTAATGAGTATATTTTGACAATCATGGATAGGATGTCTCGATATCCCGAGGCAATACCACTACGTACGATAAAAAGTGTTAAAACTGTAGATGTACTAATTGACTTTTTTACCAGGTTTAGGATGCCTAAAATTATTCAATCAGATTGTGGTTCTAATTTTGTTAGCAGGTATTTCAGAGATAAAATGGCATAGTTAAATATAAAACATGTGACCTCTTCTCCAAATCATCCAGAAAGTCAGGGAGCTCTGGAGATATTTCATCAAACCCTGAAATCGATGGTAAAGAAATATTGTTTGGTTAATGGCTCTGTAGGGGATAAGGAATTGCCTTATTTGTTGTTCGCTTTTCGTTCTGTCCCAAGTCAATCTTTAGGTTTTTCGCCTTTCAGCCTTGTGTTTGGCCATTGTGTTCGAGGTCCTCTTGATATGGTTCGTGAGTCTTGGGAGGGAGACGTCCCTGAGGTTAATTTATTGGATTATGTGTCTAATCTAAGCGATAAATTAACCAAGGCTTGGAAATTTGCAGGTGAAAATTTATTGTGTAGCCAAAAAAGAATTAAGTTCTTTTTTGATAAGAGGTCCAAGGCACGTGACTTTGCGGTAGTCGATAAAGTGTTGGTTTTGTTACCATTCCCAGGGAATCCATTGAGAGCTTCTTTTCCAGGTCCTTGGAAAATTTTGAAAAAAGTAAGTGAATTTAGCTATTTAGTGGAGACGCCCAAAAGAAGGAAACCTTTTCAACTGTGTCATGTAAATATGTTGAAGGCTTATATGGAACGGGAGAAAGTCATTCCCGTAGCGACCATTGGGAATACCGTAGATTCTGTGAACAGTAACCATTTTTCTTTTTCAGAGGGGGAGGGTGTTGATGATAATTGTTTTAATGGATGTGAATGGCGGTCGGATAATAGAAAGTCTTTGGAAAATTTTTCGGGAGTAATTTCACATTTAGGTAAGGAAGAAAAAAAGGTCTTTGAAAAATTTAGTATCTAATTATAAGGAATTATTTTCGGATGTACTGGGTAGGACTTCGATCTTTGAACATGATGTAGAGGTAGGTAGCGCCACTCCTGTGAAACAATCTCCTTACAGGTTGAATCCCTTCAAAAATGAGGTTGTAGCAAAGGAGTTTGCTTACATGCTAAAACAGGACCTAATTGAACCTAGTCAAAGTCCTTGGTCATCACCTGTTGTATTGGTAAAGAAATCCGACGGTGATTTCAGGTTATGTTTTGATTACCGTGAATTGAATGAGTTATCTAAATCTGATTGTTATCCATTATCTCGAATTGAGGATTGTATTAATCGAATGGGGAAGGCCAAATACATTAGCAAACTCGATTTGTTGAAAGGTTATTAGCAAGTTCCTCTTTCAAAGCGGGCAAGGGCCCTGTCTGCTTTTGTAACACCACAGGGATTGTTTTAATGTAAAGTTATGCTGTTTGGTATGAAAAACGCGGCTGCCACATTTCAGAGGTTAATGAATACTTCAGTCCATGGTTTAGAAGGGTGTGTTGTGTATATTGATGATATTGTTATTTATAGCGATGATTGGGAAACTCATTTAAAACGTATTAGGGCACTATTTGAGGTGTTGAAAAAGGCAAGTTTGGTATTTAATTCAAAGAAAAGTGATTTCGCAAAGGCGAAGGTGGTATATTTGGGTCATGAGGTTGGTAATGGTAAAGTTGCTCCTAAGCAGCCCAATATCGAAAGTATGTAAAACATGGTAGTCCCTACATGTAGGAGGGATGTCAGAAGATTCCTTGGTTTGAGTGGGTACTACCGAAGGATCGTTAGGAATTTTTCGGATATAGTTGACAAATCTCTTGAGAAAGAAGGTAGCATTTGTCTGGACGGATGAAACGCAAAGGGCTTTTGAAAACTTAAAAAGAGTATTAATTAATTTCACTGTCTTAAGAGCTCCTGATTTTGACCTTCCTTTTCCTCTTGCCACTGATGCAAGTGACGTTGGTGTAGGAGCGGTGTTGTTACAGAATGAAGAGCTGGGAGTTTCTGATCCTGTCGCATTCTTTTCAAAAAAATTGTCCTCCGCCCAACGTAGGTATTCCACTTTGGAGAAAGAGACTCTTGCTTTAGTGTTTGCTATTAACTATTTTCAGGTTTATCTCTCCTCCTCAGATACACCTATTAAGGTCTTGACGGATCATAATCCCCTGACCTTCATCAGCAGATACAAGAATAAAAATCAAAGATTTATGAGGTGGAGTCTCATGCTGCAAGAGTGGAATTTAGAATTTTCCCACATCCCAGGAAAAGATAATATTGTTGCCGATTTTCTCTCTCGCAGCGTTGAATGTTAGTTGATTGACAGAGGGCTATGCTGTTATTAAAGGTAGTATCTGTATCGTTTTAATTATGGTGTGTGTGCTGTTGAAGTGGGCAAGTAGTGAGTAGAAGCAAATGTATATTTAAGATTTATTAATCATGGTTTGTTTACAGAAGACTATAATTTTATGGGTATAGTATATGGGATCTGTAAGGCTAAAAGGTGAGGGTGATCACTGGTACTTTCTAATGATTGATTAATTAGAAGGATCTGGGCTCACGGGTCTGTAGCACAACACAGCGCTTTTTTTAGGCGCTACAGGCTGGTGTCTGAGTGGTACCCTAGAGTGAGTTAAGGTTAATCTACTAAGGTTTAGAGGTGTCAGGTACGATAAGGTTTATAATAAGCTAAGAAAAGAGATAGGCACTAATCTGGTATTCTGTATTTTCAGGCTAATAATTACGCTTCATCGATTTTGTTTGTTTGTTTGCGCAGGGCAGTCTTATGGTGGTCTTCTCTGTGTCGTTCGGTGTGTGTGTATGTATTGGACACTATGGTGATAAGTGTGATATATAACACTGAAATAGACAATGGTTTTTGTGAACCACATTTAGTGCTAGTGAGTGATGTGTATCGCTGAAAATGAACAGTGTATTGAGTATGGAAAAGGTTATAGCCTTTCGACTATATATACAGAATCCGGATGTTAGTCCAATGACTCTTTATTAAAGTTTATTAACGGTGTGAGTGATGTGAAATTTTTAGGTTGGGTACCTATTTATCGAATGGTGATGTTTTGGCTTTCTGGTTTTGGAAAATTTACTTGTGATTCATATTAGGTTTAAGATTTTTTTTAGCATTGGTTATATATTGCTATCCTTGTGAGCTGTAAACCTTGGTACTTGCCACCTTCTTTCCTTTTGTTTGTCATGTTTTTGCAGTTTTTTTGATAATCATTTTTGAATGTTGGTTTAATAATTCAAATTTTTGAGTGTTGGTTTAATATTTCAATATGTGATAACCTGTATGTTGTAATTCAAATCACTTTGAAAAAGAAATAAAACAATTTTTGTATTTATTTTTTGTTTTGGTGAGGAGGTGTAACATTGTTGCTATATATTTCTAAATTATTTAAGTTTTTATAGATGTTTAAGGCTAAATATAGACCTATTGGTATAAGGTTAAGTGTAGACTTATTGCTTTCCTTCTTTAATAGTTTGTCTTTTCACTGGTGGTTATGTTAGTGTTTATAATGGACTAACGGCTGTTTTATATTTTCAAGTGGTGTGGGTTACGTGGCTGCGCTCCTGCGTGAACGGAATTTTTGAGGGGCTTTTTGGTGGATGGTTCCTTAGTGTGTTTCTGAGCCTCCAACTTCGAAGGGCGCGACAATTGCTGTGGGAACTATATTTACTCCTCACCATTGCAGAGCTACATTGTGAAGCTGTTTAGCTTTTTGGATATCCCTTCTCTGCAGGAAGGACTCATATCGTCTTGCATTTTGTGTACTGCCCTTGGTTCAGTAAAAGCCAAGGGAACCTCTCTGTCCCAAGGTAATAATAATTATACCTGTTTAATTATCGTGATCACGATCTGTGATAATCAGCTGACATCATTAATGGAGCTTGTGAAAGCCTTTCAATCAAACCAGCCATCGTCAATTTGATAGGGATATTTAGTTTGTATTTGTTAGGATGTTCTTACTTTTCGTTGGCCTTCTCCTTTCTGGACCCTCTCTCCATTTTGTATGCGTGTGTTGATGACCTTTCTTTAATTGTGTAATTGTTTTCTTTTGCAGGGAGTTAAGATTGAGTGGGTATCGTTTATTATTGTATTATTGTAGTTCAGGTGTTATTTCTGTCTAAAATTTATATATTAAAATTAAAGAGATTTTTTGTGGTATTTTCTTTGTCCCCATGAGTTGATTTGCACTCGTATTGATGTTTGGGTATTATTCCACCTTTAGTGGAATTATACTGTATGATGGTGAATACTATTTGATAAGTGTAGTGTTTTGAGTGGTGGTCAAAGCCAGCCATCACAATATATATATATATATATATATATATATATATGTTTGGGCTCAGGCCATGTCGTCCTGATGGAAGTTCTTATAAGGTAGCTTTCTAGGGTATATTTGACTACAGTGACATCCCCAGAGAATTTTACCGTAAGGTATCCAGAATTCTAACTCCTGGAGCGAATATCCCTAAATAATCACACAGGGATATCGCATAAAATCAGAGGACGTATTCTTGACACGTCACATAGCTATATTCGCCCCGAACAGTATTAACGCTTCAAGGGGAAATAGTGGCAATAATCTGAAACGAGAATGAAAAGAGAGCCGCTCATAAGGCATCTCTCCTATTCCGTTTCCAGTGTGTATCTGATGAAGGCGGTAGCGCCCTCTTTATTCTTTGTAGCGATCTACGAGGTGGTACAGATACTGTATTATAGGAAGGGGTCAATAAGCCCTTTTACAATAAAAGGAAGGGCGGGTCCATCAGGACGACATGGCTACCTCACCCAAAAATAGATTTTTCGCCTCGCTCAAAATTCGTTTTTTTTGGCTCAGGCCATGTCGTCCTGATGGAAGTTTACCAGAGCATTACTGTATCTGTGGATTCCCAATCAGTGCCGTACTCTCAAGAAATTATTTTCCTGGTCCTTCTAGACCTAGAGACCTATGATGTTACCGTCATACATCATTTTATCTAAGCATGCACTGTGTTAGTGCTTCCTGCCCCCTACAGGGATGAGTCATAATAGACTCTGGAAAAGTCTCGTGGAGTACATAAAAAGTTATGGATGACAAAATGACAAGCTTGTATAGTGGTCTCGCCCTATACATTATAAAGGAAAGTTTGTATAAGAGTCACCAAAGTCAGAATGAATTTGTGACACCTTCCCCAAAGTGACCACTCTTAGTAACTATTGGTTAATGGTTTTATCCTCATAGAAACAAATTTTGCGTCTTTGCCACCAACCGGTTAGGGTACCACGTCAACCCTTCCAAAGACGGGTTAGAGTGAGTGGACTTTTGCTTGAATCAGGGAACAGTCTCGAAAGACATACCATTATAAAAATATCCATATTTTAATCCTAATGTTCAGTATATATCTAATAAAATGAGTGTGGGTGAAAAGACGCAGGGTTCATAATGAACTAGTTTATTGAAATTTAATAAACGAACATATCAGATCACATTTATAAAATTTATATAATGTGGATGATATGCGTAAAAGCATAAAGAAAAACAGTCAAGAGAATATATTGTTTCATCTAATAGGAAACAGATTTGCCACTTCAATAGAATTATCAAAAATAATGATATAGTCTGTATACTGTTTACATACATTAGCGTAAAACACGCTTGGCACAAGTGTCCGTATTATGCTATAGATTACCGACGTCAATGGAACAGTTAGTAAGGACACTTTCGTGGCCTATTGCTCAGTGTGTAGTAAAATACAGTGACTACACGCGCATCCTCTTAATTAATCGTCCCAAATTAATTACACTGTTCCTCGCAGACTTAAAATCGAAGGTTAAAGAATTCTACCTGCTGCTACCACAGATCTCATAAGTTGCTCCACTTGCTTCGCATAGTACATAAAGAATACCTTGGATGACTACCAGCCGGTGTGCAAACAAGGATGTTCAAAGTCCATATAATTAAAGAAATTTTATGGAGGAGACAACTTTACTCGGATCATGACTAACGGGTGTACTGTGTGGATCCGTTCTGCGAATAACACGGGTGAGTTTCGCCCTTAGTTGTAGATAACTTTGAACCCACGGTTTCTCTTCTGAACAGCTGTCCTCCCATAAAGTCTGAAGTTCTATGAAGATAGACCTTTAGGCACTCCACTGGACATAGAGATGCATCTTCCTCCAGAGGGCAGATTCTCTAGGGACCCCACCTGTTGGTGGGAGCCTGTTCCTGGTAGGAAACGATGGGTCTGGAAATAGATTCAGTTCTCCCTCCAAGAACTGGACATGGCCTTCCTCTGTAGAGAGAGACACTATTCACTAACTGTGGCCCCCAAGGCGAGTACAAACAGAAATATGACTTAAATTCAAAACCTTCTAAGCATATTCCTCATTGTTCGTTATTTATGCACAATGAGGAATCATATCTAATGACAAAGCAAATGGTCTTTGGAAGCGCTGAAGGGCTAGTTTATTAAGAACGTCGTTAGAAAGGTCGACCTGTAAGGCATATGGTATCTGACTTGTCAAGGCTGGCTTAAACAATAAAATTGTATAGGCTGCTAAACGTTGCTCATGAAGGTGAATGAAGAATGATAAATAGGAAACTGTCGGGATTTCTTTCAGTTTCTTCGCCTTGACAAAGGATAGCTTTTTCTTCCCTGAAGCCTCATAATGTCTTCTGGGTTCCTCCAGAAGTCTAAACCGACTTTTAAACACAGAATCTTTTTTTCATCGTTAAGGAGAGAAA
>NC_090756.1:35608651-35631151 GCF_036898095.1 Palaemon carinicauda | reverse complement strand
CCATTCCCTAAGTTAGCTTAGCAAACGATGCCTCATTCTAAACACCATTACCACATATAATGCCCATGGATTATGGGCTGCAAACAAGTCACCTGACACTACTTCCAAGTCACCTGACGCTACGCACCGGCCCCCCCCCCCCCCACACACACACACACACACACACACACACACAAGGACAGAGGACTTAGGATACGTTACGTTCGCGTCTTCACTTTTTTTTTTTTTCATTTTCATCTCAAATGTTTCTCTTTCCTTTGTAAGTAACATGAAACTTTTCTACTATTCATAAGTGACTTTCGTGTTTTTTTTTACTTATCGTATTGACTTTTATATTTCCTTATCCCAGATTACAGTTTCTCGCTTGTGGTCTCCCACGCTTGTTAGATTGTGGGAAATGCCTGGTACAGCAATTAAGGGAAAAAAAAGCAAATAAGCAGCAAGGGGGAGAATATATTTTCTACCTCGTAGAAAAGTCTGTTAGATGTGATTTGTGTATTTCTAACAAAAATAATGTTGCAAAGACTTCTCAATTTTTTTTTCTTTTAAATCTGGGAAGTGTAATTCACTTGAATCCTAAGCAACACAATTCACGAATTCTTACATAAGATGTTTTCCACATTATGTAGCTTTGAATTTTCCATCACATGTTCATCTTTTATTTTTATTTTATGAAATGCAATTGGTTGTTGCTGGAGTGATAGGTATAGGGCCAGCGACCTCTTATGTTAAGGTCACACCAAACACAGTTATACTACGGATTATTCAGGATTAACAAGGATTACCCCGGACCGTTAGGACCAGTATTCGGGGTGGTCCGGGTCAATTAGGGACGAAAAGACTGTTGATGATAAATTTGTGTCTTACTGAGAGAGAGAGAGAGAGAGAGAGAGAGAGAGAGAGAGAGAGAGACTTCTTTTTAAGAATTTTCCAGCATATGAAAACAATAGGCAAAAAAGCGCGGTCACTTTTCCTGTTACATCGTTCTTTTGTTTGATTTACCAGCAGAAGACATTGGTACTTTTTCATTGTTTATTTTCTTCATATTCCTTAATTTTGTTTGGAACGTAGACATAATAAGCTTATAGAATGTTTATACAAGTTCGATTTATTGTATTTTACAAAAGGAAAAGTTTTTTACCATACTCTCTCTCTCTCTCTCTCTCTCTCTCTCTCTCTCTCTCTCTCTCTCTCCTAATCAAATCCTAAACACCACCTCCACCATATCCTTTCTAAGAAAAGATCATAAGCAAACTGTTACCAAACGAATATTAATCGAATCTTTCTTAACCTCCCATTCAACAGATCGACAATCCTTTTCTGTTCCCCGAGGACGACTCAGGACTGTCTGGATCAAGATGCATAGCGCCATTTCAAACGTCAATTAGGTGAGACTTTCGTCTTTATTGCTCGCACAAATCCTCGACTCGGATAGTTCGGACAACGAGAAACTGCAAGAAGAGGAAAGACGGGATAATTATGTGTTTGAGCTATTGCCTTTTGGGGCCAGTTGTTTTCGTGGTGAAAATGGTTTGTGTTGAAAGAGTTATTCAAGAAGAACTGGTATTTTCGAACCGCTTGTTGACGGACTGATACTTGTGGGGAACAGCAACTACGTCTTAACAGAAAGATGGGATTAACATGGATGGCCGGCTTACTAACGAGACGTAACAAGCCTATATACAAACGGTGGAGGATAACGATTGCATGGAAAACTTTAACAATATGAAACAGGGACGAGCAAGCTGGAAAGGTTTTTTATTATCAGTGTGTGTGAGAGAGAGAGAGAGAGAGAGAGAGAGAGAGAGAGAGAGAGAGAGAGCAAATCTCTCCAATACTGACAGGCTAGATTCTGCGCTAACTGTTTCAGATATAAAATATTTACACGGGTCCGGATTTAGATAGGTGAGAGAGAGAGAGAGAGAGAGAGAGAGAGAGAGAGAGAGAGCTAATTTTCCCAATGCTTTCAGACATAATTCTGAAGGCTTTTTTGTTGAGGGGTGCTCGAACAAAGTTAACAGTGTAGACATTACTATTAGTATAAATGTACACTTTAATGCAACGTATTTTTTGTGATAATCAATATATATTTCATTCACTCAGTTCTTCATATTTACTCTTCTTAGCTATGTACAATTTTCATCACATGTGCATTTACATCTAAATTTCAATAGAAACCTTTCCGTATCCAGAGGTTCCTTGAAAATAGCAACATTTGTAATAATATCTTTTCACCATCAAATGGTAACACCTCGCTTTCAACGTTGCCATCTTATAGTGTCTTTATATTCCTCGAATCCTTATGGTGGGTTGACACCTACGCACTTTTTTGTTGGGAAGTGTTACGATATGGGGTCGTGCCCTCTCACCAGAAAGCATACCACAAATCCCGACAGCTCGTAAAAAGACCTCGCAAGAGGGATGCAAAATTGGTCGACGTTACCAGGAAACACTCCGTGCGACTTCCTGTGAGGCCTTACTGTAAAATATTATCCTCTCTTGAGCACAACCTACGATGTCTGGGTGAGCTGGTTGTAAATTTGTCCGAGAAGAGTCGCATTCTGAATGCTGATTGGTTTGAACCCGTGATGGGATGAATACCGAATGCCATTGGGTGATACCGGTGCGTGGGTGGCATAAAAAGGGTTGCTAGGGCCAGCACCTTAAGTCTGCCTCCCCCACCAATGCCACCGGAGAGCATCTCTATTCTCTACTTGAAGATTTTCCAGGCGTGAAACTCCTCAATAATGTAGACATGCCCACTCATATTGCTGGTGGACGTCTGGATCTTACATTCGTCTCCCAAGACTTTTGCAACAACTCCTCCTGGGACTTGCATCCTGTTCTCACGAGTGATCACTATGGTCCTATTTTATCTCTTCAGTTGGAGAAATTGCCGGTCCCTCCCCCTCCTCCGAGGAGATGGAACCCTGATTTCGCCAAATGGGATCTCTTCGAGCAGCACATGACTTCATGGGCTGAAAGATATTTTGCTGAACCTCTGGTAGACGCTGATAATATTCTTCTATCACTCAGTGAACAACTAACTGATGCTGCGTCATCCTCAATGCCAAAGAAAAAATCCTTTCCTAAAGATCATAAGGACTCCTGGTACTATAATTCTAGGATTAAAGCCACGAATAAGCGACTCAATCGTATCAGAAAACTCTTCCAAAGACACAACACTGATGTCCTTCATCAAAACCTTGTTGCAGTGGCACAATAATCTGCCCAGGTGGCGTCAGAAGTTAAAAATGAAAAATGATACGATTGGTGTGCCGAGGTTATGCCACCACTCCTTTGAAAAAGATCTAGGGCTGGTTCAATAAAGTCTCTGGTAAGAGACCAACCGTAAGGGTGTCACACCCAGATCCCTCAGCTCAGGCACTACGACGGGCACAAGAGTTTGCCAACCGATCTAAGTCTGATAACCTCGCTCCTGAGGCCAGACATAGCCAAGGGGTCCTTTACCCTATTAGGATGAACATGGTCGCTGCAGCTTGCAACATATCGGATGATACTGATGCACTGTATACCATGGATGAACTCAATGTTGCCCTTTCTAAGAAAAAAGACACAGCCCCAGGAACAGACCTTATGACCTACAGCATGCTTAAACCCATGGGTGACCCAGCAAAGGAGATATACCTACAACTCATAAACAAAACCCATGTTGAAAGGGTTAGACCTCGGCTCTGGAGGCAGCAGGATACTTAACCTGTTCACAAACCAAAAGAGGAAAACACCTACAGGCCTATAGCTCTGATCACTTGTATGGAGAAGGTTGCAGAACGTATGGTCCTAAACCGACTTAAATGGAAGATTGGTGAACTACACCATAGACTGTATGCATTCACTGATGGTGTAGGCACTCATAAATGTATTACAGACCTTATGACCACCATTAATGAGTCACATTCACTTGTGGTCTTCCTGGACCTTGAAAAGGCTTTTGAACTTGCCAGTTCGGCCCCAATACTCTTCTCTCTTGTACGCAAGAGAGTTAGAGGTCACCTGCTGTCTTGGGTCCAAGAGTACACTCAGGGCCGGGAGGCTAGAGTCACTTTCCAAGGTGCTACTTCACCTTTCCTCCCCCTGGAGAATGGCACTCCACAAGAGGGAATATTAAGCCCATTCCTATTTAATGTTCTCGTTGAAAACTTATTGTCAATAGAACTACCTAAAGGAATAGAGGTGTTCATATATGCAGATGATATCTGTATTGTGTGTCCACACTCTGTTCGTTTTCAATTTCAGTGTCAAAAAATGCAAAGAGCCCTTAATGCTATTGTTCATGAATGTAATGAACTAGGTTTGAAAATTAACCCCCTTAAAATTAAGGCCATGGCTATTAAGTATGTTGAGCCTCCTCCCCCTCTTTTTATTGGCAACAACCCCATTGAGTGGGTTCAAAATTTCATTTACCATGGTGTCAATATTAACCATAAGCTTCTCCCTCATACACAGGTTAAATCACTTAGACATAAAGTTAACTCTCGTTATTCTGCAATGAAAAGAATAACTACTTTAAAAAAAGGAGTCTCTTCTCATTTATTGAGACTATTCTATGTGCAAGCTGTAAGATCACAGGTTGAATACGCTTCCCCTGCTTTCATTTCCCTACTTTCAAATTTGCTGTCTTCACTTGAAGTTATTCAAAATAATGCTATGAGATTAATTACTGGTGCCCCTATGTGGACAAGGCTTCACCTCCTCAGGCAAGAAACCAACCTGTTATCTCTCGCAGATAGAATAAAAATATGTATGTGTTGCATTATTTTCAAAACTATAGAAGTATATAGAAATTCCCCACTTAAAACTAATATAAACAGATTCATAAATTTGCATGAAGACCTAGAACCCCCTGATCATTATATTGGTAAACTCATTCAAGTAATTAGAGATGTTAACATCCAGCTAGTCATACTTAACGTAAAGTATGATAAATTTCATGAAAATTATGTCCCTCCAGCACCCTGGAGCCCTGGTCCAATTGATGTTAATTATACTGTTCTCCCAGCATTCAAATCTCAATGTTCTCCTCAACAGTTAAAGAGTGAAGCTCTGGCCTCCATTGCCAGTACCAATGCTACTAATGTTTATTACACAGATGGCTCCGTAGACATGAATTTACCTGCTGCTGGTTCTGCTGTCTTCTCCAACACCTTTTCCAGTGGTTGGAGGCTTTCTGACCATGCTTCCATCCTACAGACAGAACTCTATGCCATTGCAAAGGCATTGGAGAATTCCCTTTCAAAATACGGTCACACTACTCTTCACACCGACTCAAGAGGTTCTATGCAGAGTATTTTAAAACGTAATTTTAATGATAATATCTACTTAACTAGCAGCATAATGGCTATGGCTACAGCCCATGCTCAGAGGAACGGGAGAGTTACCCTTAACTGGATACCAAGTCACGTAGGTATTCATGGAAATGATGAAGCTGACCGCCTCGCAAATAGTGCTGTGAGGTGTCCCACTATAAGCAGATCATGCAGACTTTCTATTTCACATATAAAAAAGTTAATGTCTGATTATTGTTATGTCCAAAAGGAAAGCTTAATTCGACAAATTTTGCATGAGCACCCCCGTTCTGCTAAGTGGTACACTGAGGTAACTAATATTATCCCCCATAATATGTCTAAGTCTTTCAGTAAAAAACTAACCACAATTCTTTTCAGACTACGTCTCGGCTATCTCTGCAGCTGGCAGATTGTTAGTATAGAAAATAAGCCATGTCCCTATTGTGATCTTTCCACAGGTACTGAACCCTTAGAACACTACCGTTTAACTTGCAGAGAAACTTTCCTCCTCCGTCAATCTATAAATCTCCCTCCTCTTTACACAGCTGTACAAGTAACTAAACACATACTTGAAAACACACCCGCACTTTTGGGCTTTTTATGCTCTTATCCCCCTTCCAGATAACTTAATAATGTAAAGTAAACGTTTAGACTAAATTAGAGACTTTATTTAACCCAAACATTTATCACATACGCAAACTCATTCTTATTTAATAACTAGGTAACTCATATCACTGTTGAAATTGCAAACCCATTATTCATATAACAAACTGGATCCTTACCTCTATCCACTAGGGATGGCTTCCAACACATCCCTTCCCTACCCAACCGATAAACTAACACACTATACAACTTGCACAGTAGGAGAGGTTGATCGGAGAATGGTTATTTCTTGGCCGTGTTCCTCATAAGGAAACAGCTCTTGATTTTCCTATATCCTTTCTTCTCTCCCTGCTTGCAGCATACATAACCTTCCTATCCTTCCTAAATCCTACACTCTCTACTCAAGGTTAAGTAGGATTAGTTGATTGGAGAATAGTTATTACACGGCCGTGTTCCTCATAAGGAGACAGCTCTTGTTCTTCCTATCTCCTTTCTTTCTCCCCTACTCCCTGCACACACAATCGTTCCAATCCTTCTAACCCCATCATGTGTGCTCTAAGCGTTAACTCTAACTTTATTGTAAATTCTGTTACTATTGTTATTTTCCCACTTTTTGCTAGCTCTCTCTACTCCTAGCTAGCACTCAACCTATCTCCTCTCCCTACTGCTTAAGCTTTGCTTGGGATAGTTTACGCCCTTCTTCTACCTCCGATTATATTGCTTCACATTCCTTCCCACGATCTCCTACTTCCCTGGGACTTGCTACTATAAAACTTTCTCTCCTACTCGATAGAATCTGTCTTTCAACAAATTTCCTTTCGTGGAACTAAAAAGGAGTCTCCCTACCGGGCCCTTTTTCCGTTGTCATGCCTGTCACCCCCTTGTTCCCTTGTTGCTTTGCATGGTGGTCGCGAGAGGGCACTGCCCCTCATTCAATTATACGGGCAATTGATTTGGAATCTGCTATGCAAATTCCAGCCTGTGGGACGCATGGTATCTTACCATTATCCCCACCTGGGAAACCAAAACCAAAATCCCAGGCTGCTGAATGAGGATAAGCAGTTCACTTAAACTTTCACTACTTTTGGCCTTACACCAAATAGCTTCGGCTATCTAAATTTAACGTAACCTAAATATTATGCCATAAAGTAATTATGAACACTATTCATTACCTCCCTTTCATATTATTTTTCCCCACAGACACCATATTCCTATTAATATTACTATATAAAAATAACAAAAACACTTCAAACAATATTCTCTTATGGGCTGCGTAAGGCAAGAGCCCGTGTCTTCCACAATGGTAAGGCAATCTGACACACAAACACACACACAGCACCAATCACAGTTCTCACTCAGTTCCCACTGAGAGAGGACCTTTTGCCTGCTGCTGCTGCTTGCTGCCTGGACTGCTGACTGCTGCCTCCCTCCTGCTGCTGGCTGTTGCCTCTTCACTTAGCTGATATTTTCAGCTGCCTTGGAGAGATCACCGCCGCCGCCGATTTTGCTGATTTCGCCGCCGACTTTCGCCGATTCTTCGCGGAATTCGTCGCCGAATTTCGCTGATTTCTCGCCGATTTTACTGCTGCTTTCTGCTGTACTGCAAAGGGTCTTGTCCCTAAATTGGCTGGTATCAGCCCCCATTCTATAAGTGATTGTTTTTGACAAGTTAGTCTTTGCCTCTATCTACATAACCTTCCCTTTACTAACAGATCCTTCTGTGGAAAATCCGGTAGCCGTTGCGGTCTTAAAGCTCCGGTTGAAGCAGGGCCCAAGGGTCAAAACTTCCCACTCTCGCCGTCTGTGGCAAGTGGCATAGGACTGATAGGCTTGGCGCCTATAAGCCAAGGTTTTTAGACACTAGGAAATAGGAATAGATCCTTGCTAACTGGTGTAAATAAGCCAGAATTTCAAGCTAGGTGTTAGGACTTAGTTCCAATAAAAAGTTAGGAGTATACTGTGTTTTTTATTCCCTAAAACCTCCCTACCTGCAGGAGTAGACTGCTGGGCCATCTTAGTGCTGGAATGCAGTAAGGAGGCTCCCAAGCTGCTATTTGTGCAGGTTGTAACTAGTTAAACAGAGTTAGTTCCAGCATTGCTCTATCAATAGGATAGTTAGGGATTCCCATCATTAATAATTCCATTTCAGATTCTGTGTTTCGTTTTTCTACCTCTAACTATAACTTGTTTCTGGGGCCTTAGGGCTTAAAGGGTAGGACAACCCCACCAGGCACACTGTCTATCTTCGACCTACTCCTAACCTTTCAACCCACCAAGGACTTGTCCTGGAGACCAGTCGATGACCTACTGGAAATTGAGTTAGAAGCCATGGCTTCTGGTGAAGTGGAACAGCAACCTGACCTGACCCTCTGCTTGACTGACCCCCAGAACAGGAAAAGGACCCAGATGGAGGCTGACCCTGACTCCGATGAAAATGAAAACCAAAACTGAACCGAAGTAAACCAATGTAAAAAGCAAGCTAGAAGAAACATCCCCAAGATGGACACTAGGCCTCCTGCTCAGGATAAGAACACCACTGTTGGAAACAGCCACCAGCCAGCTCGGGAAAATAAGACTTATTTTTTCTGAATCCTGGCTGGAAACTCTTCAGAGGCTTTCAAGGCTATTGCAGCCTTTGAGCAAAAGCACAGAAACATACAAATGGTTGCCAAACCAAACAGACAGGGCCAGTGGACCGTCTCCACCAGGGATGCAAGAGCCCTGATCACTCTCAGAAGCACCTCCGACATTAGGCTGCAAGAGCTAAAGGAGGAAGAGAAAATTAAGAAAGCAGTTGTGGTAGGTTACCCAACTGATACGATGGAGAGCCATCTGTTAAGACTGCCCACCATTACTGCGGCAGTGAGAAGGCAAAATAAGGCTGGCTCTCTAACCAAGGCCATCCTTGTCACCTTTAAAGGGCCTTACCCAAAGAAAGTGGACCTGGGCATCTTCGGAAGCTTCTGGGTCAAGAAGTACTACCCTGATCCCCTTAGATGCTACAAATGCCAGAAATATGGGCATCATAAGGACCAATGCCAGGCAAAGGTCCCAACCTGTGCGGTATGCAGCCAAATGCACCCTACACAGGAGTGCATTGACAAGAAAGCTGCGGGCCTACCGACAATAGCTAAATGCCTAAACTGCAAAAAAGGACACACAGCAATGGCCTGGGATGTCCTGAAAGGATGGCAAGAGTAATTGCTGCCCTCCCCAAGGAAAAGAGAGAGCAATCAAGAGGAAGAGCGGACCCCAAACCTCTACCTAGGAGAAGGTTCTACACTCAGGATGAGCTAAGGAAAAGCTCTTGATCCAGATCCTCATCCAGAGCTCCAAAGCCTGCCACTTAGGAACCAAAACCAATGCCTAGAACAATTTTCATTAAGAACACGGTCTTAAGAGAAAAACGGATCTAGTCACAAAGGCCGTGACTGGAAAAATCAATGCGGAAGCTATAGCAACTAGCATTGAGCAAGTCCTAATGGACTTTGTCTCCAGACCAAAGTCCTCCCAACCCCCCTCTCATGCTATCCAGGAGATCACCTCTCATACTTCAACCACCACACCTACCATTCCATCACCTCAATCACCTGTACCTTCCACATCCGCCACACCAGATCCTACGCCCATCATCCCACTCATCTTATCCACCATCCCTTCATCCACTCACACCCCATCCACCTCATCCCCTTCATCTTCTGAGGTCAAGGAAATCGCCTTTTTCCCGTAGGGACCCAAGACAATACTCTTCAACATACAACCAGGTGTAAGAGTTCTTAATTGGAACTCAGCTGGAGTAAGATAAAAATTTTCCTCCCTAATTGCAGTATGAAAAAATGAGGATATAGATGTAGTCCTGCTACAGGAAACACTTTTAACAGCAGGAAGGAAACTCAAAATAACAGGCTACAACGCCTACACCACACCACAGATAGGCACAGACAAAGGCCTAGCTACACTAGTCAAAACAAGCATACAAACAACAAGGTTACACAACCCAATTCCTTGTGGTACCAATGTAGAGACTCTAGCAGTAACAATAACATTACTGAATAAAAAAAAATGACATGTACAACATATACAGGTAAATAAACAGGGAGGGCATACCAGAGCTACAGCTGACACAAATCTTTGCTCATGCAGAAAGAACACCAACAATTATTTGTGGGGATTTTAATGCACATCGCCCTATATTATCAACCTCATCAATGACAAACCCCTCAGGGGAACACATAGCTTTCGCCCTGGAGGAATTTAAAGGAATCGCCCTCCTAAACACAGGGCAACCTACACACTTAACCCTGGATAGGTACTGTGGGTCGTACGCGACCCTGAGCGTCAAAAAAAAAGAGGTTTTTCTCACGTGACTCACCCCCGTGACTGAATTTGTGGGTGATCGACCTGCAGGAGGTGTCTCCCCTACACGCTCTAGTAGTGTCCAGATGTGCATTGCTGTAGCTGTAGATTTCTGAGACGCGTCGGGGTCGAGCGCGACCGAGTTTACCCTTCTAAGGTAATTTCCATAATTATCAAAGTTATTACGTATTATGAAATTGTCGTAGAATGGTGCAACTTGTATAGGTTATAGTTGTGGAAAGTCTTGGTGGATTGTTTGGCTACCATGTGCATGATTTTTTTTTTAGTTAAAATGTCGTTCATCACCACGAGGACCATTTTACCGCGAGTGCCCTTTTTTCATTTTTTTTTCATTTTTTTACCAAGTCATTTTTCCGTAAGATATTGCCAAATAGTGTCGTAAAACTTTTGCTTTTTTAGTGTTGGAAAGTGTGTCTAGATGATCTGGCTACCCATGCGTGACTTTGTTTTTGTCAGATACGACGTAGTTATTGGTATATTGGGTATTTAACTGCGGTTGCCAATTTCTGTTTTTTTTTAATATTTATAAATATTTTTACGTAGTATGGAATTGCCGTATATTATTCATTTTTCTTCATGTTTATGTGTTAGAAAGGGTGCTTTGATGGTTGGGCTAACACGTGCATGTCTTTTTTTTTTATCTGAGATGCCGTATATTAGAATGTTGGGCATTTTACCGCGAGTGCCCCTTTTTCATTTTTTTTTATTTTTTGCCAAGTCATTTTTCCGTAAAACTTTTGCTTTTTTAGTGTTGGAAAGTGTGTCTAGATGATCTGGCTACCCATGCGTGACTTTGTTTTTGTCAGATACGACGTAGTTATTGGTATATTGGGTATTTAACTGCGGTTGCCAATTTCTGTTTTTTTTCAATATTTGTAAAAATTTACTACGTAGTAAGGAATTGCCGTATATTATTGATTTTTTTTTCATGTTTATGTGTTAGAAAGTGTGCCTTGATGGTTGGGCTAACACGTGCATGTCTTTTTTTTTTTATCTGAGATGCCGTATATTAGAATGTTGGGCATTTTTCCCCGAGTGCCCCTTTTAATTTGTTTTGCATTTTTTTGCTTAGTCATGTTACCGTAAGGAATTGGCAAGTAGTGTCGCAAAACTTATATTTTTATAGTGTTGGAAAGTGTTTCTAGATGATCTGGCTACCCATGCCTATTTTTTTTTAACCAGATATGGCGTATATATAAGTATGTGTTCGATTTTCCTATGATTGCCATTTTTTCGTTTTTTCCCATTTCTTTCAAAATTACTACGTACTAAGGAACTATCACAGAGTAATGATTCATTTAGATGTTTATTTGTCGGAAAATGTGCCTTGATGGTTTGCCTAGCACGTGGCTGAATTTTTTTTTTTTCTGAAATGCCGTATATTAGAATGTTAGCCATTTTTCCGCGAGTGCCCCTTTTTATTTGTTTCGCATTTTTTTTGCTCAGTCATGTTACTGTAAGGAATTGGCAAGTAGTGTCGCAAAACTTATATTTTTATAGTGTTGGAAAGTGTTTCTAGATGATCTGGCTACCCATGCCTATCTTTTTTTTAGCCAGATATGGCGTATATATAGGTATGTGTTCGATTTTCCGGTGATTGCCATTTTTTCGTTTTTTCCCATATCTTTCAAAATTACTACGTACTAAGGAACTATCACAGAGTAATGATTCCTCTAGATGTTTATTTGTCGGAAAATTTTGTTTACTTCTTTTTTGATTGAATATCATCATTTTTTTTTAGCTAAAATATTATATTGTTTCACATTTTTGTTTTTTTCTCGATTTTATTTCCCTTCAAAAAAATTTTTTTGGGTCAGAATTTTAATTTTATAGTCGTAAAATAATCGACAATTATCCAGCAACCCACCATACAATTGTTATGCATATCCAATAATAATTAGATTAGTAAATAACACCTTGAAATTGACATACCCTTCCTACATTTCAAGTGGCAGATTAGGGAGTCTGAGTCAGTGTGGTTGGCGGCCATTTTGTGGACATATCCGAAGCGTAAGTTGCCCTATCTATATATATTCTTGTTCCCTATAGAAATTGTGATATTTTGGTATATTTTTACCTGCATAAATATCATATTATATATTAAATATATGTATTTTTATACGAAATTTCTAAGTACTCAAAAAATTACCTTTAGATATGGCCCCGGATATAAATGTAATTTACAAAATAATGAAGATTTTTTTACATATTTCTATTTTAGGATAACATATGTTTATTCCCTAAAAAAATTAGCTACTTCCTATTTCATTTGGGTACCCCAAAAAATTTTTTTGGCCAAAAAAAGTTACCCTTTTTTCTCATTTCAGATCTTCACCTCCATGGGTCTGACTTCATCCAAAATACATCAAGATGTGTCCTAAACGTTCAAGAATCAATTCCTAAAAGGATTTGTGTAAATATGTATAAACTTTTTTTTATGAATTTTTATATCAGGTCTTTTTTTTCTACTTAATTTTTTTAAATATTTATAATAAATAGTTTTTCTGAAGATGAGTAGTATTTATCTTTACAGTTGTTTCAAGCATTCATTGAAGTTTTTTTTGGCAAAAGAAAAAAAGAGGTTACTGCAAAAACTGATTTTTCAAGAATTTTTTTTGGCGTCGGGGTCGTTCAGGTCCGAGTATACCCTTAAAGGGGTGTCCGAGGAGCGTACCTATCCAGGGTTAAGAGGAGGCAGACTGGATCTGACCTTTGGTACAACAGCAATAAGACACTTAACCAAGTGGCAAGTACACTCAACCCTGATTAGTGATCAGTTTGCCACAGTAACAGAATTCGAGATGCAACAGCTACCTCCTATTCCACCATCTCCACCAAGATGGAATTAGGACCTAGCAGACTAGATCTGCTTTCGACTAGCCATAGAGGAATGGGCAGCAAGCTACATTCCTCCAGAGGACATAGATCTGCTAGAAAAAGACCTAGTTGATGTTTTCCACAAAGCAGCCAACAGAGCTATGCCCCTAAAGGCAACAGGAGGTAACCATACATGCAAGGACTCCTGGTACTACTGCCCAGAAATCAGGAGATTGAAAACCAGACTGAACAGAGTCACAAAAATATACAGAAGAAGGTCCAGAGTAGAAAACAGAGAACTGCTGCAAACAGTCAAAACTGAAACACAACTAAGAATCCACGAAATAAGAATTGAAAAATGGATGAAATGGTGTTCAAGCCTGTCAGGGTACACAACTCTAATTGATCTATGGAAATGGCTACACAAAGTAGCCGGAAAAAAGAAGACTCCAGTTGCCATACACCCACACCCAAAAGAGGAGGCAGAAAGAATTGCAACAACCTTTGCAAACAGGACACTGTCAGCTATCTTTCCCCTGAGACCAGAATGCTACAAGAGCAACTGGCGCCATTCAGGTGGGAAGAGATCAACACACCCTGCCTACAGCAGGATGATACAGACACCCCATACACAGTAGAGGAACTAAGAGCAGTACAAAAGACAGGAAAAGATACAGGGCCAGGAGTAGACAAGATCACCTACACAATGATCAAGCACATGGGTCCAGCAGGAGAAACTACATTACCGAGGTTATTAAACAAAACACACCTTGAGCACACAAGGCCTGAAGCCTGGAAGAAACAAGACACGCAACCAACCCCAAAGCCAAAGGATCCAGGAAATCCTAGACCAATAGCCTTAGTATTCTGTATGGAAAAAAAAACAGGAGAAAAAATGTTCCTAAACAGGATGAAATACAAAATTGGCCCCCTACACAAGCAGCTATATGCATATCAGGAGGGTATTGGTACTTTTTAATGCATTACTGATGTATTAAGCTGCATAAATCAAAACAAGAAAACAATAGTCTTCATAGACTTTGAAAAAGCCTTCAAGCTAGCAAGCCCGGCGGCAATGCTGCAATAAGTGGCAAAAAAGGAGTCAAAGGTCACCTACTAGCATGGACTAAAAAATATGTGCTAGGAAGGCAAGCTAGAGTCAAATTCCAATGAGTGATTTCTAAATTTCATGAATTGGAAAATGGCACACCGCAAGGAGGGATTCTTAGCCTCCTCCTATTCAACATCCTCGTGGAAAATATAGCCTCACTCCAACTTCCTGAAGATTAGACATATTTATCTATACAGATGATGTGTGTAATAGCTCGAGGATCAGTCAGGACGATCAAAATGCAAAGAGCACTCAATGCTATCAGCCACAAATCCAATGAGCTTGGACTAAAAATAAACATTGACAAAACAAAGGCTATGTCAATTAAAGCCCCAAACCTCTTGCAATCCGCCACAATAGGAATGGAGCCCCTAGAATGGGTGGACAAATACACATACCTGGGAGTAATAATAGACAAACAACTCACCTTCAGGGAAGAAGTCAAATATCTCAAGGAAAGAACAAAGGCCAGACTGTCAGCCATGAGGTATATGTCCAAACTCAATAATGGAGCAAATGAGCATGTCCAAAAGAAATATTATCTAGCCTATTCCAGAGCGCTAGTGGAATGTGCTTCCCCAACACTCACTAGTCTAACAGATTCACAAAAAGCCACAGTAGATGTAATTCAAAACAATGCCATGAGGCTCATGTTAGGCGCTCCAATATGGACAAGACTGTGTAACCTAAGGATGGAGACTGGACTACCATCCCTTGAGGATAGAATTACACTGGAAATACAAGCACGGTTGCAAAGAGGTTCATGTCAAACAGAGACTCAATCACAAAAAAAGAGAGTAAGAGAGGAACTGTTATAACATCCTGAAGTTCAAATCCCAAACTCTTATGGCAAAGACCATAGTAACAACATAAAGAGCCTTGGTCTAACCGAAATACTCCTACAGCTAAATCCAGACACAGCACAGGGTATACAACACATTCCACCATGGAAAAAGCAAGTAGCAAAGTTCAGCTACACCAAGCTCCCAAGGGCAAAAGAAAACTGAACAATAGAGGAACTTAGAAATGCAGTAGAAGCAGCAATACACTCTACAGGGACAATGGGGGCACAAATCTACTATACAGATGGTACAGTACACCCGGGAACCCAAACAGCGGGAGCTAAAGTTCACTCCTGCAAATTCACAGCATGCTGGAGAACATCAAACAATATCTCCACCCCAGCAGACAGAGCTTATTGCAATACAACAAGCACTAAAATACTGTATTGAAAATGAAGTAGGACCAGTAGTCATACCTACTGATTTATGATCCCCAATGCAAGCCCTGCAACATGACAAAAATAAAAAAAACAAGGCCCTGATAGCTGATATCAAATCCCTCCTATATCAGCAAAATGAAAGAAATAGACTAGTAACACTAAACTGGATCCCCAGTCACATCGGGATACCAGGGAACGAAAAGGCTGATGAGCTAGCCAAATGCACCAGACACATCCAAAATGTTCACGTGCACATACAGCCGGCACTGCAACAAATAAAAAAAAAATAAAGACACAGCTCAAGGACAACCTAATCAAGGAACTACACAAGTGGATAGAGAATGGCTCTCCCTCTGCCATATGGTACAAATGGGCTACGGAGCTAGAAACTCAACCCATAGACAGATATACCCCAAAGAAACAGGCTGTATGTATACAAAGGCACAGACTGGGATATAAGGCAAACTGGGAAATCAGAAGCGGCATTCAGAAACAATGTGATTACTGTGATGTCACACGCCCTCTTGCACTATTTATTAGAATGCAGAGAAACAGCACAGCTGAGAGGTGATCTACTAGTAGATACCAACACACCACGGGCTGGGCAAGCGGCGGCCACACTGGCAAAGGCAATTGTCGAAAGCATAGACACACTCACATAATTGCTTCCAAGACTACCTCCACTAAGGTAAAGACCTTAAATTCTCATCGTACCATCTCATCCCCTTATTGTAAGGCCCTATTAACATCATCCTCTGTACTTTCTAAACTTAACCTACTATTAAAATCTCTCCGCAGGGACTCTAGGGATTAAAGGGTTGGATAACCCCATCTGCCTCCTTCCCTCTACCATTCAAAGGCCTTACACCCCCAACTTTCAAACTACTACTATCCGTGAAATGATGGCCCTCTACTACTACCACCGTCATCCTTACCCTGTCCACAACTTTCTCTACCACTAAAAACCTTTCAAATTTCCTTTAATGTCATAACCCACCTTATATTTTATACAGGTTACCTACAGGCCAACAAGAAGAGTTGGCTGTAATACTCTACGAACGAACGAGCACCAATCAATCACCTTCCCGTACATGCAGAAATACTACTACAACATTTTCACTGCCTCCCCAGACCACCAAGCAGTCCAAGGAGCCCCAGAAACTCCAGCCCCAGCCCCAGGAACCGGGTGTGCTCCCTTCTCTGATGAAGGTGGAGGCGGAGTCTGCTGACGATCCTGTTGTAGAAGAAGAACTACGACCTGGTGGACTACAGCAGCCACAAAAGAAGAGATATCTGCCCAGCAGGAGAGACATACCAGACTACTACTTCCCGGATGCCCATGTATCTGAGATTGCTGAGTTTGTAATGCTGAATCCCACTCTCACCGACAAGTGGGACAATCAGTGGTGCAACCCAAGACTGAAGGAAACCCTCCAAGTGAGGACGTTGTTTGAGATGAAAAGGACAGATTTTGGGAAAATAAGGAAGAAGGGAAGCAAGAGTGGTGCCCCAACAAAGAGGAAGAAGTCATGACCACCTGGGAGTTCCTCGGGGTCACAAAGCCTATGAGAGTATACTATCGAGTGACAGGTTTTCTCCTAGCTTGCAAAAGGCCACTTCAGACATAAATGTCGACAAATCCTCCAGTGATATGAATGGTTTGTCTGATGCATCAATCGTCAGGAGGAGGAACCTGAAGAAGAGCAAGCCAGCAGATACAGTAGCTTCTACCCCAACAGATGAGCAGATGGTATCCGGACACACCATCAGGGAGCTCCTGCACAAGGCCAATATCCTGACAGAGAAGGAGGCTGAGGGACCTGAGGCCACCAACCAAGATTTATCAATGTACTACCTATGTTCATGACTGAGAAGAGTGTCCCCCATGAACTTCAAGGTGCTGTTCGGGGAGATCCTGAAGAGGGTCTCAGGCCTAGAGAAACCGCCTGAAGGGACATCCTCCATCACAAACCCCAGTATGATCCTCAATTTCCCCAGCATCTAGACCCTCAACGTTATGTCTGCTGCCATGGATCTGATGGCCACATCCCCCACCCTACACACCCCACAGAGCATGTCAAAGGAAGACAGCGACCATGATTGAATACATGTCTAAATGTATCTTGAAAATATAAGTTATGTTGCATTTTTCCAAAATAACAATATCTTTTGTTAAACATAATCTTTTACATTTCCATTTATATATATATATATATATATATATATATATATATATATATATATATATATATATATATATATATATATATATATATATATATATATATATATATATATGTGTGTGTGTGTGTGTGTGTGTGTGTGTGTGTATGTTTGTGGGTGGGTGTAAATCATATAGAAACTATATCTTGAAATTAAAATAAAAATTAAAAATGTAAGTAATGAGAAAGAAAGACTAGAAAACATAAACTTTATTAACAAAACATCTTACTAATGCAATGAAAAACAGTAAATTGAAATTTACAATGAAAAGCACAAAGTTAAATATATAAGGAACGATAAATAAATAGCTTAACAAACATATAAGGTGAAATCTGAGTTTGAAATGACAAATGAAAAACTTGAAAACACATGAACTTTATCAAAAAATCATATCTTGATAATACAATGAAAAGTAGTAAATTGAAATATACAATGAAAAGCTGAAACTTAAGATATATAATGAAAAACACAAAGTTGAAATATGTGATAATGTAAAATATTTACTAAAGACATTTTTATTCACGAAAAGAACAGGTTTTGTGGTGAAACAAGCATTTTTTATTCTAGATACATTTGTCGCCCTCTGGGATAGACAAATCTCTCTCTCCAAAGTACTGCTCCTGCTTCTGAAGCTTAGTAGTTGGCCAGGTACCCTCAGAAAGCCTTTGATTGTCTTGCGTAGTTTAGTCCCTTTCGACGAATGAGTTGTTCCATGAATTTTGGGTTCTTCCTCAAAGCCTCAGATAGCATGTTGTGCTGAGCAACTTCGCGGTCGACGTCGGTGGGAGAAGAGGAATGGATAGTGGTAAAAAATGGTGGCAGCTGCACTATTTTAGGTTCCTGTTGTATGGTGGTGCCAAAAAATCGTGATCTCATTTGCAGGATACCGAACACATTCTCCACCACACGACGAGCGCGAGACAACCTATAGCTGTAGATCTTCTCATGGTGAACGAGGATGTGTGGGAGCATAGTTTCATCAGTGTTGTTTTGAGGGTGAAGACATAATCTGCTATTATGTGGAAGGGGATTGGAATGTCATCATTCGACAGACTGCTGTCCTCAGGAAATCCAAATTGTGTCTGATCAATGTCACGATGAAGGTTACACTTGATCCAGGTTCCTCCATCACCAGCACCTCCTTCGGCACCTACGTTGACATACATGAACGTGTACTTTGCATATGCAACGGCCATGAGCATGATGCTATGGAACTTCTTATAGTTATAGTATAGCAATCCTCGTTTCCTGAGATTCTTTATAGGGACATGTTTTCCATCAAGTGCCCCTCCCAAATTATGGTAGTTCCAATTCTTTACAAATACTTTGGCGATTGTCTTCCAGTCCTCAGAGTTTTGGAGCTCTTCAGGAAAACATATTTGATGATGGCTTTGCACACTTTAGGCATAAATCTGCAAATCGCATACTAGAGTCTCGGAAAATATGTTGCAGACTTGTAAATGAGTCGCCACTTTCCAGGAAGTGGAGAGCGACAGCCAATCTCAATCCCACTGTTAGAAAATCTCTCATTCTAGTCTCTTTCTAGATGAACAATGGAAAAATGCAGTTAACCATCTCTGCAAAATATCCTGGCTAGATCCAGATGAAGTTCTTGTACCCCTTAGAGTCTTCTTGGTGTAGTTCTTGTAGCAGCTGTTCAAAATCTCCATATATGATTCGCCTCGTCAGCCATTCTCGGCACCACGTCGTACTTCTAGCTCTTGTTCTTGATTCTGCTTGTGCCATCGGTGCCACAGGTGGTTCCTCTGGTCGTTCTTTGGGTCTTCTTGTCCAAAACCTCTAGATGATATAGTCAGTAGTAATCAAAAGAAAACAGGGTATCGTGCTGTCTGCCTCCCATCTTTTGTAGTACTCTTGATCTATCCTCTGTGGTGGTCAGAAAAGCAGTGTCTTTCCCAGGCTTCGAGCACTGTATATACCTCTGGTAGCTTGGCCGCGTTTTATGTGGTACTTCGTGACACTTCTCCGGTACCTCTCAAGACTGTTTTATGTGGCACTTTGTGACACTTTTCCGGTACCTCTCAAGACTGTTTTATGTGACACTTTGTGACACTTTGCAGGTATCTCGTAATGCAACGCAAGGTACCTCGCAACACTGTGAAATTATGTCGTAAGGGTGCGTAAATACCTAGCCTCATTCAGTATCACAGCACTGTGCAAGACATCGCAACACTACCTAGTACAATGCCACAAGACCTCGTGTACTCACTCTGCAACATTGGAACATTTTGGGGTATTTACACTATGAGGTGGCATGACCCGACTTATCAACACGTTGCAACAAAAAAGTGCATAGGTGTCAACCTAGCTTTAACAACTCTCTCTGATTCCCCGGAACACTCTCTCTCTCTCTCTCTCTCTCTCTCTCTCTCTCTCTCTCTCTCTCTCTCCTCTCTCTCTCTCTCTCTCTCTCTCTCTCTCTCTTTCTGCTGACATAAGTCCTCCTTCATAGTTTATATGTGTCATCTATTTTAACGCTGTTACTGATTTTAGGATATTATGTATTTAAATTATTATTCATTACTTCTTTCATTTAATTTATTTATTTTATTATTTCTTTTTTTAACCTGGATCTATTTCCCTGTTGGAGCACTTATAAGGCTTATAGCACCCTGCTTTTCCAACGGGGTCTGTAGCTTGACTATTAATAATAATAATAATAATAATAATAATGATAATAATAATAATAATAATAATAATAATAATAATAATAATAATAATAATCCACCTTCAAACTTAAACCTTAACTCTAGGCTTTAACTCAGTTGCCGGCTGTTAACCCAGGCGGTTAATTACTCTAATATATCTAACAAAACGACACATGTAAAATAAAATTAACAGCTATCAGAAACCATAAGAGACATAATCACTACTTATCAACTCTGTTATTAACATTTGATGAGGAAAAGTTAATGTTTTTTTCAAAAAAGTTGATTTAAAAAAGTCTTATGTAAGAAATGCTGTAATTAGAGAAAGGTATTAACCACTATTCAAAAATGGAGGTTTTAATTAAATTTATGTATTATAGAAATCAACCGGGTGGAAGGGCTTTTAGAAAATGCTGTTATCTAAGATGAATTTCCAATAGAAACATAAAACAGTAAACGCTGCAAAAGAGAAACATTTGAAATAGACAACTGAAAAGAACGTGCCTTACAAAATGCTTGTTTTTAGTGTTTTTTTTTTTTTATCTAGATATCTAAATAAATGACATTGATTAGATGCTGAGAACTTATTTAAGAATATGAATATTCTAAGAATCCATCCCCAAAAAAAAATTTCAGAGAAGATTTATTTCACATTCTTAAGGCTCCCCATAATCTGATCAATTTTCTGATTCCATCAACACTGTTCCTCACTTGACCTCACAACCATTTTCTGGAGGTCAACTCCCAGCCACTCCATCTGATCTGCATTTTCTGTTTTCCTTCAAATCATTCGCCCTATTCAAAACATTATCCCCCCCACCTTCTCGCCATGCAATCAGATCTTATTCAAAATGTTGATCCTTCTTTCCTCATATTCTACTTTGTTTGCCAAATGAAATATTTTCTTGAAGATTTTCAGTATCCTGAAGACATACATTCACACCACAGGTTATTCACATTTTGTCGCTAAACCATATTTCATTTGAATTGTGTGATAAACAACTTAATTATTCATTAAATAAACTATACTTCCAATTATTCTATGCAAATATCTTTATCCTACATTTCTAATGACATTTCATCATGATTATATATTTATTGATGTTCTCGTTTCAAACCATTTCATGATCCTCTACATGATTTCCCTGCACGATAAAATAACTAACATCAAACATCAATCACTTCCCATCATACAAAGGTAAGTTGCCACTAAATCATTTCCCCTAACCTCTTATTCTCATCTTTCGTAAACAAATATCAAACAGTCGTATAAAAAATGCCTTTTTCATAGGATTCAATTTTAAGAAGACAAGTTTTTCCATCTCCATAGAAAATCACTCATTCACCCGCGCTGAATTTACTTTAATACCTTATATGTTCCTTTTGTTATTTCTAGCTTCTTGAACAAAGCTTTAATCTGCAGGTTCCAAATTTAAAGACGAGCCAACAGTAAATGGATATGAGATCGCTTGGGACATTGTCTCGATTCCATCCACTTGGATCCCATCAGATCAATCACTCAAAAGGATCTCATGGGAATTCTGTGTTCTTAAGAGCTTATGGCTTCTGTCAAAGGACCCAATTCTCCTGAAGATTTAATCTTATGCAGAGATAAGATACAAAGGACGAGGGACGCTTGAAAGTTCAGATAAAGAGTTGATTTATAAAGTATCAAATTTCTGTTCCATTGACCAGTAAAAATTTCTTGTTTTATCTTTTTTAAATTTTCCTTTTTCAAACGTTCTTTTTTCATCTAATTATTGTCTTTTGTTTAGATCTAGTTTCAAACAGCTAGTAGAATCAATTTTATATAAAGATTTTCTTTATATCACAAATTCCATTGATTTGACCTGTACAATTTCTCCTGTTTTCTCTATTTCAACCTTCCTTTTTCCTATATTCTTTTTTATTCAATTCTTGTCTTTTATTCAACTCTATTTTCATATGAATTGTAAGAATTGAATTATGAATAACAGGCTAATCCGAACCAGGAATAATGGGAACAAGGATATTAGAATTACGATTCCAACGAACAACGAGGACGAATCATTCCAGAAATCGTTCCAGGAATCCATTGATATTATGGAATGAAAATATTATTTTTCCATTAAATGAACATCGTTATTCACAAGTCCTTCATTATTCACTGTTTGATTTATTTCAAGGAAGTTT
>NC_090756.1:35593651-35598651 GCF_036898095.1 Palaemon carinicauda | reverse complement strand
ATATATAATATATATATATATATATATATATATATATATATATATATATATATATATATATATATATATATATAATATATATATATACACTTCCTGCATCGGGAAACCTTAACATGGTGGAAGGGTTTGCGTATCACCATGATCAGCAAAGCTGTAATAGTAAGGGCCACTCATACCATGTTGGTTTACAGTGATCACGATAAAGTCTCCCACCATCACCAATCCGCGCTAACCAGTATGACGATGAAAACCTAAAAGTCTCAGATCTATATCCTTTAGTGGTCTATAAACAGCAGTATTTGGTGTTGTTTTATATATATATATATATATATATATATATATTATATATATATATATATATATATATATATATATATATATATATACTATATATATATATATATATATAAATAAATAAATAAATATATATATATATATATATATATATATATATATATATATATATATATATATATAATATATATATATATATAACTATATATATATATATACTATATATATACTATATATATATATATAAAACACAAGCATACTTATATATCCAAACAAGTACTTACTATATGTGCCATATGTACAAATAGCTACGCCTATATATATCTATACCAAACGCAACACAAAACTATATAAAGACAAACAGTCCTACGACGTTCCTAGAACATATCAACGAGCCCACGTTGCCAATACAATTTCACTAAGAGTGAAGAGATGAAACATATGTGACACCCAACGCCATCAGGTATTCAGATCATGAAATTAGCCTTTGATGGATGCTGGACGCCTGACTAATCCACAGTGGAGGGAATTTCAATATATATGTTTTTTGTGGAAATAAATGGTTTTCATGAGGGATTACCATCAGATTCATTCTCAGAGGCCTCATATTATTATTATTATTATTATTATTATTATTATTATTATTATTATTATTATTATTATTATTATTAATAATAATAATAAATAATAATATAATAATAATAAGCTAAAAACTTAGTTGGAAAAGCGGGATGCTATAAGCCCAATGACTCCAACAGAGAAAATACCCCAGTAAGGAAAGGAAACTAAGAAACATAGAACAGTTTACCCCCAAGTGAACCCTAAAGCATGACAGCTCACAATATTACAAAAATCGAGAATATACTTAAACAAAAGGAAGTTCTTCTAAACTGATTTGAGAATAGTGAACACTTAGTTTGATTAAATAGAATATAAATACAGGCATGCTGCTAAATAGGGTTCCCAAACGGAGAAAGAATCCTACGTGGTAAGTTTTATTTTCTCTTCTTTACAAGAGGAAAGAAAAGTGTTGCAGAAAAAGACAAGGAAAATCTATTACCTGTGTATTTTAGTGCACCGTATTTTCATTGCAAACAAGATATCATTACAGGACGCAATATGTTGTTTCCCTCGTGGCCCTGGTTTATTGCCAACGTTGACATCCCTTGTTTACGAGCTATTCCTGATATTTTACAAGTCTTTTTTTCTTTTTCTTTGTACCTCCGCCAACGAAGTTGGGAGGAGGTTATGTTTTCGCCCCTAATTGTCAGTTTGTTTGTTTGTGAACAACTTCCTGGCCACAATCTTACTCATAGATTAGTGTGAAACTTTCAGAGATTTATTGTTTTGTTGAGATGTAGAAACGATTGAATTCTGAAAGTCCTAGGTCAAAGGCTAAAGTCAAGGTCGAGCAAAAGGTCAAACGAAATAAACTGTCGTAGTGGAAGTCTGCACTCTCAGAGTGTTTTCCTAGTTTTGTCTGTTTCATTTCCAAGGTACAAGATGCTGTAACTTGTATTACGGAATTTCAACATACAAGAAAAGTAATAGTAAAAAAATATAATGTCTTTTGAGATTAGTAACAACGTTAAAAGAGATTTGTCATATATAAACAATGGAGAGAAAATCATGTCAATAGAAAATAAAGAATGTCTGGTAAGGGAGAAAGGAGTCAACTTAATAAAGAAAAAAAAAAAGACGAGTCTGTCTTGAAAAAAGAAGTCTACCTTGAATAAAAAGAAGAGTCTACCTTGAAGAAAAGAGGAGTCCATCTTGAAAAAAAAGTGTATCCTAAAAAAAAAAGAGAAGTCTGTCTTGAAGAAGTGGAATCTACCTTGAAAAAAAATAGTCCACCCTGAAGAAAAGAGTATTGTACATTGACGAATAAAGGAGTCCACCTTGAAAAAAGAGAAGTATACCTTAAAAAAAAAAAAAACTTTATTAAAGAAACTTTTGATTCGAAGAAATGTTTCTCATCCTTTAAAGAGAATATTGTCTGAAGAAGACAAACTTCTTCGGCGGAAAATTTGATTTATTGGGACTATTTTAGAATCTTATTTTGATGAAAGTGGGTCCTATGATAGAAGTGATAGTCTGGAAAATTCTGCTGTTCTCTTTTATCTCTCTACTTTTACTGCCAACTTCAAGGGGGACCCCTCTCCTCCAAAACAATAAGTACTAAAGAAGGGAAAAACAACAATAGAAAAAATGGTGTTAAGTTAAATCTCAGATATAAAGAGTTACGAACAAGAAAATAAAGAGAAAGAGAAGGAAATAGAAATAATAATAATATTTCAGAGCATGACACTTTAACTTCATCAGACCTCTTTCCAAAAGTTTCTTAATTCCTAATAATTAATTCGACGCCCCCCCCCTCTCTCTCTCTCTCTCTCTCTCTCTCTCTCTCTCTCTCTCTCTCTCTCTCTCTCTCTCTCTCTCCTCTCTCTCTCTCTCTCTCTCTCTCTCTCTCGCTTTGAGCAGAATCTTTAATTTATGTTGAATGTCTCTAAGACTTAATTATTTAAGTTCTATTGAAGTTCCAACCAGCAGGTCTAGCTGGGGGACATGGGAAAGAGAAGACTAATTTGCCAATGTGAACGTGTACTGCTTAATGAATTAATCCTGGAAGGATTTAATTTAACCTCTAGATACTTAATTGCAGGGAAATAGCTCTTTCTTTGAGCTTTGATTTGTTTAATATTGGTTACAGTTGGTAATTAATCCAAATTTCTTTTCAGTTACTCGTGTTTTACTTACAAAAGTTTAACATATTACTTTAAGCGTTTACCAAAAATTTTGTTGGAACAATCAGAATGCTATAAGACCAAAGGCTTCAACCCGGCAAAATAGCCAAGTGAGGAAAGGAAATAAGGAACCAGATAGAATAAAACACATGCGTGTACTCTTAAACAAGAGAGCTCTAACCCAAGACAGGAAAAGACCATGGTACAGTGGCTATGGCGATACCCATGACTAAAAAAACATTGGTCTGATTTTGGAGTGTCCTCATCCTAGAAGAGCTGCTTACCATAGCAGAAGAGTCTCTTCTACCTTAGCAAGAGGAAAATTGCCTCTGAACAACTACAGTTTTTGTATTATTCTCATGTATTCTTATGTACATGTATTTTGACAATACTAAGACCTTACAAACAAACTACTGTCGATTACATAGTATCTTTTATAAAGTAGAGATAGATACACTAGAAAAAAAAGACATTTGTAAAGAGTGGAGTGAATTTACTCAGTGAAAAGAAAAAGAAAAATTATCTCGAATTCTATCCTGGAAGAACGAAAAAAAAACTATGAAAAAACTTCGATAATCTTGTGTACCTTTGAAAGTTGCTGAAAGCTTTTCTTCTGATTAGTAATTAGTTATTAATCATTCTGTCTTCTCTGTCAGTAATTTCTCATTTTAACTGTTATAAAACTCGACCAATTATCAAAGAAACTTCTTCTTTTAGTAACTGTAAAATATTGATAACCCTTTTATAAATTAATAAATTGACATTAGGTACTTTCGCATACTGATCTATACAAATAAGTGTTTCATTCAAACATAATAGAACGAATTCTGTGATATTTGCAAAACATCCTAATAGTTTATTACAAGAAATCTTTATGTAACTAAATCTGTAATACATCTCTTATTGCACCTGACAAAGTTTATCAATAAGTAATTACTTAAACATTAGAGGTGAAGGATCCCAGTGGAATTCCAATAAGAGCATTTATTGATTATTTTGCGCGTAACAATATTTAAATATCATATTGATTTATATATATATATATATATATATATATATATATAATATATATATATATATATATATATATATATATACTATATATATACATACTATATATATATATATATAATATATATATATATATATATATATATATATATATATATATATAATATATATATATATATATATATATATATATATATATATATATATATAAATATATATATACTATATATGTACATATATATAAATATATATATATATATATATATATATATATATATATATATATATATATATATATATATATATATAATATATATATATATATATATATATATATTTAAAGATTGTAAATAACTCCTTATTTAAATTATCTTATATACTGAAATGCTAAAAGACATCAAGATATGTTATCTTACTGGAATTATTCAGCCAGATCAGAGTCGCCGCAAAGATTCCGGGTGTAATAAACCCCAGCCCATGATGACGTCATAGCCAATCACATTGTCTCCCCGCGTTAGCAGCGGTCACAATACATTCCCTTTTATATTTCATACTATACTAACTGACACTCGTTTTAAGGGGATGTGTTGTGACCACTGTTAACGCGGGGAGACAAGTGATTGGCTATGGACGTCATCATGGGCTGGGGTTTATTACACCCGGAATCTTTGCGGCGACTCTGATCTGGCTGAATAATTCCAGTAAGATAACATATCTTGATGTCTTTTAGCATATCAGTCTCCACGGCGGCTATAGTTAGAAACCAATAAAGGAATGAGTTCACTTAGTCTGTCTTTGAAGCATAAAGAGATTAAAAAAATGTTTATTAGTATTAAAAGGGAAGAGTTTCATCAGTATAATGAGTTAAACTTGACTATAGGAGAGTTGTCTTTGTCCACATTGAAAAAAAAATGAAGGTATTGGATGCTCCAATGTTCCAATAATAACTTG
>NC_090756.1:35583651-35591151 GCF_036898095.1 Palaemon carinicauda | reverse complement strand
GCACGAGAACTCTACCACCAGAGAGTGGAAGACTGTATTGTACTACAAGGGCTTTATGCACTAGCAGTACCAGGAAGACAAGAAGACTATGGAGAGATTATAAGGATAAACATAATTTCTAATCATCAAACAACAAGAACCAGATCCTTCGTTATGAAAAATCGGGCTCCTTCCGTGCAGAACTTTCTGAAGAAGTCTAATGTCGTCTATTCCTAACAATGCCCATTCCGTGGATGTCCCTGCCATTATATTGAAATGACAACAATGAGATTTTCTAAACATTTGTCCTTCCAGGTTCAGCAGGGTGCTATTAAGATGAACCAACACCTGGTGCACAACAAAAGAATCAAACAAGAGAATTTCATTGGCAATATCTCGATCATCGGTAACACCCCAAACAGCAGAAGACTAAGGATCATGGAGGCCCTGCTCATGCAACATGAAAAGCCAACCACAACACTACCCAAGAAATGTTTTTCTCCCCTTCTGTCTTAGGAAAGACAAACCAACCCATAGCCAACATTGATGAACATGATGTCGATCAACGAACCGACAGCCTGCCTGAGACTAAAACTCCTGGGGAGAGCATCAGCTAATCGGAAAGCTTCTCAGGATTCACTGGACGTAGAAGCTGTGCTGCAGAGCAGTTTGCCTGACATCAAGCCCACCACAGGGAGCATCTCCGCCAATCAACGCGCAAAGCTGGGAGCCCAGCCCAGCATTACTCAGACCAAGTTTAACTCCAACAACCGTGAGTGTAGCAGCCGAAAGGCTGTGATGGATCCACTCCCAGAGAGAGCCTTGGCCAATAAGAGAGCTGCTCCGTCGCAGACTTGGTACCACTTCCACTCACAGGGACCAATCAACGACCAGTACCTGAATTAACTAGCACCTTGACCCGTATAAATAAAGTCCAAGGGAAAGGCCCCTGCCAATAAGAAGTGTTGGCTCAATACACTACGAACGAACGAACACCGTTCCACTTCTAGCCTGAAGATGAAAGGAAACACACGGCACCTTCTCGAAATGTGTTGCAGCTGACTCTTATGTACCCTATATTTGATAAGTTTGCTTCCAGTAAATTTTCAGTGAAATCTTATCATCTATGTCTTTTGATCCCCTACCTACTAATACCCCACAAAGCACAGCCACTGGTAACATGCAGTACTATTGTGAGAAGAAAATTTGGAGCAATTGAAAAACTCAACTACAAAATAAACGCCACGGGGGCAGTTGTAATCTTCAATGAAATAATAATAATAATAATAATAATAATAATAATAATAATAATAATAATAATAATAATAATAATAATAATAATAATAATAATAATAATAATAAACAAGAGATGATAAAATCAGAGGATGAATATCCTCTATTCATTAATCCTCCATCGAGATAATAAAAATTGGCAAAGGATAAGCCTCGGTTCTTCACTAAAGTCAGAATAGGACTTATATAATCTTATTAAACGTCGTTTACAAAGGGACGCTGATGCTTACTTTATTATCTTTATTATTCATGGCAAATGAATTTAGCTTAAGACTCATAGAGAGAGAGAGAGAGAGAGAGAGAGAGAGAGAGAGAGAGGAAGAGAGAGAGAGAGAGAGAGAGAGAGAGAGAGATTATAATCATCTATCTAGTATATTGCTATTTTTTTCCCATTAAAATTGAAGAACCGATATGTGGGGTGATGAACCTAAAATTAAAAGACTTCACATAAGGAGGTTTATATAAAGGCTTTAGTTTTTATTTAGTTCTCACTTCCATTTCTTTCTTGGAATAGCAGAAGTAATTTCTTACGCATCAACAGTTATTTTTAAAATGAAAATATAAATTTACTTTTTCTTCTGACTTTTTAAAATTCTTCATGATATTTTTTTCTATTGATTCTTTTCTAACTTTCACCTGTTATTGCACGATATGAGTTAATTTCTGATTATCTAAGAATTTTCTATTTAAATTAGAATCTATTTATATATTTCAATGGGTCTTTTATTCAGTATTTCAAGGCCTTCTTATCCATTCTTAGTTATTTGTATCTTAAAAACATCCTCTCTCCTAACCACCAAGAACCATTCTCATATCCAGACATACCTTACACACCCTGGCCATAATATATATATATATATATATATATATATATATATATATATATATATATATATATATATATATATATATATTATATAATATATATATATATATATATATATATATATATATAATTATTAGTAACATTTAATCCCTTTTTAACCAAAGTCCTTTTTTTGGCGATAATACATTAATCGATAGGAGATCAACAAGGAAAAATCTCTTAAATGATAAACAAATGTAATATCTTAAGACTCCTTTTGAAAGATTCCAGAACTTTCTTATCATCCTTAACAGAGTTCAAAGGGTTTAAAGGTCGCTCATGAAAGGCAGAGGAATGGGAAAGTGACATTGCTCTAGCTAGCAGGACAATGCCCTATATACATATGATCAGTGCCCGAGACCATCTCTACCCCCAGGGAGAGGCAGAAAATGGCCACTGATGACTCAACAGGTTGACCTATAGGCTCCCCTCAAAAAACCAATCCTTAAGCGTCAAGGATGGTGAAGTTGCAGACACTAAAAAAATTAAAGAGTTTGAGCCGGACTCGAACCCTAGTTTGGCTATCACCAGGCAAAGACGTTTCATATTCAAAATTATTTCAATAAAAATAAAACTTCTAATGACTTTAATACTTAAATAATACTCTTTATTCTTTTTTCACAATTCACCACAGAATAAACATAACCATATGATATCAATTATGCCAAGAATTTTCTAGTTATTGGATAATAATTCAATTAAAAAGAGCAACAGAAATACAATGGCATTTTGAACTCAATCATCTATTTGAAGAATCAATCTATGATAATTTAGATAAAAGTTATGAATAGCTTCCAACGCTAATTACCATTTTACTTTCACTGCACTGATTACTTTGAAGGTCAGAGAATCAAGTAAAGTCTAACAAATCAACCATATAATGTAATGTAGACTTCCACCAGATTACATTCAAGATAACATAATTACATTTTGATTTACCTGATCTCTCGTAATCACTCTGATGTGGATATATAATTTTGTGACAATTGGCTTTGTAACAAGGTAACTATAATAACGGTGTTGAGAGAGAGAGAGAGAGAGAGAGAGAGAGAGAGAGAGAGAGAGAGAGAGAGAGAGAGAGAGAGAGAGAGAGAGAGAGAGCTGCTGATGCAGTAATGTTGAAAGGCTTCAATATTACATCTTTAAATCGAGAGAGAGAGAGAGAGAGAGAGAGGAGAGAGAGAGAGAGAGAGAGAGAGAGAGAGAGAGAGAGAGAGAGAGCTGCTGATGCAGTAATGTTGAAAGGCTTCAATATTACATCTTTAAATCGAGAGAGAGAGAGAGAGAGAGAGAGAGAGAGAGAGAGAGAGAGAGAGAGAGAGAGAGAGAGAGAGAGCTTTTAAAATTTCTTAAAGCCTCTATAGTATCAGTAATAAACTAAAAAACTTTCGTTACACTAAATCTTCACTTAAAATAGTTTTTGACATTTACGTAAACACGTGGTCACTTAATTAACGATTTTGACTCAAAATTTAGTTTTCTTTCTTCGTGTAAAATTATGATTAAGTACCTTTCCTCGTTTTTAATTTCCTAATGATATATACATTCTCAATTATATAATAAAAAACATCAAGAAATCTCAAATATAACTTCTTTTCTATAAATGAGACTATACATTATATTTCTTGAAATGTTGAACACTAGCTGGAAAAGCAAGATGCTATATGCCCAAAGGGCTCCAGTAGAGGAAAATAGCTCAGTGAGGAAAGTAAACAAGGAAATAAATTAACTGAAATAGAAGTAATGAACAATTAAGATAAAACACTGTAAAAACAGTAACGATATTAAAATAGATCTTTCATATATAAACTACAAAAACTTCAACAAATAAACCAAGAGGAAGAAAAATAAGATAGAATAATGTGCCCAAGTGTATCATCAAGGTTGGCATTATCATTATCTTTTTATCATTATTTATAATTTTGTTATACACAACAATTCAATGAAAAACCACATAGACAAACGATAAATAAATAATATAATCCATCGAAAAGTGGTAATACCTTATACAAATATATAATTTTTATTCCTTTTTCGTACGAAGCTGGTCAAACAATACAGACCAAGAGACTATCAATGCAATTAGCATTTACTTCAGCACAGAAAATAAATGCTGCAATGTTGCAATACTTAATTCAAGTGTCAATTGCAACGTGACCTCTTGAATATGCGGGAAAATGATTTCGAAATAGATTATTATATTGTGTTTCAAATTTCTTGTTGACACTGATATGTTACTTTTATATCAATGAGATATGATATTCAGGATCCACATAAAACGTTTCTGTAAAACCATGAAACGTATCGGCTTTGAAGAATGATAAAAAGATATAAAATTAAATTGATATACGAGACCTTATATTCTTATGTTTTCTCCTATCACTTTCCCCATGTATCAAGACACGATCTCTTCAATCGTCTCTTTCAATTGCATCTATTTTATAGCTTTTTCTATTATGTTAATTTTTTATATCTTTTTAACTGAGAACATTTCCATAGGGTCTTTTCTCCCGTTCGATATGTTTCCAAGATTAATAATAATAATAATAATAATAATAATAATAATAATAATAATAATAATAATAATAATGAATTAGAGCTAATTAAAAGAAAGCAAATGATCCTTCAATGCAAAATATCCAGTTGAAAATGAAAAAAAAAAATATACTTAGACGAATTATGTACAGACATTATTTTTGCGCCTTATTATCTGTCATTATTCCAACACATTTTTTACTCTTTGTTGTTACACACAATTTGGTCTTATTAGAGAAACGTTATGTTAGGTTAGGTTTGGTGAGGTTGGGTTGGGTTAGGTTAGGGAGGGCCAGGTTAGGTTAGGTTAGGCTGGGTCAGGTTTGGTTAGATTAGATTAGGTTATGTTAGGTTGGGTCAGGTTGGGTTTAGATAGGTTACGTTGAGTCAAGTTTAGTTAGGTTTGGCTAAGTTAGGTTGGGTCAAGCTGTGTTAGGTAAGTTTCGGTTAGGTTGAGTCAGGTTTGGTTTGGTTAGGTTGGGCTAGGTCTGATAGTGTTAAGCTAGGTTAAATTTGGTTCGATTAGATTTGACCGTTAGGATAATTGATTGATTGTTTTGAGGTTTTCTGGCATCTCGACATCTAAAGTCCTCGACGCCAAGAGGTTAGGTTAAGTTAGGTTAGGTCAGGTTGTGTTGGGATAGGTTAGCTTCGGTTACGTTGGGTTGGGTTAGGTTTGGTAGGGTTTGATCAAGTTACATTGGGTCAAGCTGGGTTAGGTAGGTTTAGTATCGTTTGAGATGGGTTTGGTTAGGTTAAGTTAGTCAAGTTAGGTTGGGTTAGGTGAAGCGTACTTCACCCTTAGAAAATTGTAAACAAAATGATTTAAAATTTCTTTTAAAAATTATTTCATGAGGGAAACAATTTTCAAAAGAATGCCAGGACAACAAGGATGTCAGGTCATATCATTAAACAGTCTTATTATGGCAGTGAAGACGATTACTCTATCCTATGAACATTTTCATGAGTCACTGTCTAGAGGCTCAATATAACTATCACTACGACGGAAGTTGTTCATTACAGATTGATTTGGTTCCAGAAGAGTTAGATGATTAATATTGTTGAGAAAACAAAATTCTGGTTTTGATTTTCCTCAGAGATGTTGAGAAGTATCAAGGGAGTGAAACCATATCAAATTGAAGGTTTTTCGATTAGTAGAGATATCAAATGTTTAAGGGTCTCTCATGAATGGCACAGACAAGGGACAGTGATACTACCCTAGTATGCTGGACAATGTCCTAGAGACTGACCATATGATCAGCGCCAAAGTCCACCTCCACCCAACCTAGGACCACGGTGGGCCAGGCAATGGATACTGATTACTCAGCATGTTAAACTATTGCCTCCCCCAAAGACCCTCTTCTTCAGCTCACAGTAAAGAAACTAACGAGTTTGAACGGGACTCGAACCCCAGTCCAACGATCGACAAGCAGGGAGGTTTCCAATAGGAATGAATATGTGTAAGATTCTAACTTAACCAAATTTTTTGTGTCGGTGATTTCCTCCTATTAAGAACATAGATTATTAATAAAAGCTTTCCTTGTGTTATTGAATCAGTTGAATGTGCATAAAATAAGTATGTAATGTGTATAGAAATATTTTCTCATCATAATAAAGGTGTCAGTTCCAAGTTGTCCAAATTATTAAAATAATACAAAAAGAAACATAGATTGTAATTAACATAATAACATGAGGTGTTGAAAAAGAATTCCCATTAATAATATAATAGTTAACTGATGAAATATAATGGACATAATGATGAAAAATAAAATGCGAAATTACAATGAAAATGAATGAAATAGGCACAATTCATTATTAACACTCACCAAAATTAGAGCGATCACAGATATCCATTTTTGGTAAATCTGTCGTCTGAAACTGTAGAGTATTCATTAAATGATTAGAGGGAGTCTAGCTCTAGGCATCAATCAATATTTAAGTGATATCCACCTGTCACTTATTTTAAAAACCCCAACACTTACTTTACAAACACATGACACTTACTTTACAGACCTCTACCACTTACTTTACAAACACTATCAAGAAGACTTATATACGGAGCGAGAATTTTTTCTACCAAGATTCCTAACAACTCAAGAGAATAATGTGGATACCGTTTTCAATGGCACTAGGCTCCCCCACTTCACTAGTAACAAAATCCTAAGGAAAGTATCAATAACAGACGGAAAACTTCATAATTAAAGTCGAGAACTTTCGAAAACTTTCAAAAGCTGCCAAACATTTCCCTTAGAAACTTCTATCACTGGAGTTCCTTTTTCTTGCTTATTTTCTCTTTTTCTATACCCTTATCATCATCAAAATAGCCCTCATGCTTTCTCTCATCGTGAATAAATTTTGAAGGCACACCAATAATAATAATCCCAAAATTAATTCAAAATGTGGGAATGATATCGACCGACACTTGAAAGATTTGCTTTGTTTACAAAGATCCCGATCAGCTGACGATGTAGAACGACGCTGATTGGTGGAAATTGCTGTGACGTCACAAACATTATTCTAGAAAGAAATTTTTCAAAATAAAAGATCGTATAATTAGCATGGGTCTGGATATGGCATGTTCCTACACCGAATTATATTCCAGGCTAGGCGAATAATGAAACACTATAACGGACAGTGTCGATAGAGCTTAAATTAGGGAGACTTTTCCAAATTTTCCAACATGATGGAGGTGGTATATAGCTTGTTTCTTGAGTGACGTGATTGGGCATGAAATTTGTCTTGGTATCATTTGCAAAAGAACCTCCTTAGACAATTCATAAACCCAAAGAGACAGATATACCACTTCATTTTGACTTTAGCACCGAACA
>NC_090756.1:35571151-35573651 GCF_036898095.1 Palaemon carinicauda | reverse complement strand
AGCCATAAAAAGAAAGAATTGGGCTGTAAAGAAAAACTAGTTTTCTTAGAAGAAAATTGTACCGTAAAAAAAAAAACTATTTGGATGAAGAGTTTTACTGGAAAAAAAAAAGACTTTTAAGAAAGAATTGGGCTGTCAAATCTACTTTTTCAAAGATTAGTTTGGCTGAAAAAAAATTTAGAAAAAAATTGGGCTGTAAAAAACTACAGCACTTTTCTGAATGGAGAGTGAAACTGTAAAAAGACTTTTCTTAAGGAAGAATTGGGCTGTGGAAAGACTTTTCTAAAGGAAGAACTGGACTGTAAAAAGACTTTCCTTAGGGAAGAACTGGACTGTAAAAAGAGTTTTCTTAAGGAAGAACTGGACTGTAAAAAGAGTTTTCTTAAGGAAGAACTGGACTGTAAAAAGACTTTTCTTGAGAAAGAATTGGACTGTAAAAAGACTTTTCTTGAGGAAGAACTGGACTGTAAAAAGACTTTTCTTAAGGAAGAATTGAACTGTAAAAAGACTTAAGAAAGAATTGAACTGTATAAAGAATTTACTCAAGGAAGAATTGTACTATAAAAAGACTTCTTGAGGAAGAATAGGACTGTAAAAGGACTTAAGAAAGTATTGAACTGTAAAAAGAATTTACTCAAGGAGGAATTGTACTGTAAAAAGACTGTATGAAGAAAAATTTGATTGTACAAAGTTTTCAAGGAATTTCTTGACCAAAAATGCTATGAACGATTTCTAGGAATAATTCTCAGTAGCTTAAATCAACAATGGAGAAAGCTGATCGTTGAAGTGTGTTGAAGAGAGAATTAAGGAGGTTAAAGGAACTATTTTGTTTGTGAGTCTTGGATTATGAAAGAATTTAAATTTCTAAATTTAAGAGAGAGAAAAGAAACAGATTGGGCAACATTATAAAGGTTAAGGAAAGTCGATAAAAGATATGTTAATAAATTTGATCTTGAGTAGGCGATTTGTTTTATGGACCGAAAATGGAACCTGTGTAAGTTTTATTATTATTATTATTATTATTATTATTATTATTATTATTATTATTATTATTATTATTATTATTACTTGCTAAGCTACAACCCTAGTAGAAAAAGCAGAATGCTATAAGCTCAGGGCTCCAACAGGGAAAATAGTCCAGTGAGGAAAGGAAAAAAAGGAAAAGGGAAATATCTTAAGAAGAGTAACGACATTAAAATGAATTATCTCCTATGTAAACTATAAAAACTTTAACTAAACAAGAGGAAGAGAAATAAGATAGAATAGTGTGTCCGAGTGTACCCTCAAGCAAGAGAACTCTCACTCAAGACAGTGGAAGACCATGGTACAGAGGCTATGGCACTACCCATCATCTGATTTTGGAGTGACCTTCTCCTAGCAGAACTGCTTACCATAGCTGAAGAATCTCTTCTACCCTTGCCTAGAGGAAAGTGACCACTGGACAATTACAGTGCAGTAAACCCCTTGAGAGAAGACTTGTTTGGTAATCTCAGTATTGTCAAGTGTATGATGACAGAGGAGGATATGTAAAGAATAGACCAGACTATTCGGTGTGTGTATATGTTTGTGTGTGTATAGGCAAAGGGGAAAATGAACCGTAACCAGAGAGAAGGCTCCAATGTAGTACTGCCTGGCCAGTCAAACGGTAGTATCTCAACGGGTGGCTGTTGCCCTGGCCAACTTACTACCTGTTGCCAATTATAAGCCACATTTTCACCAGGAAATCTACAGTATGTAGCGTTAATGTATAATAATCGCCAAAGAGGTTAGGTTGCCTGATGAAAATCGCTATAATTATAGAAATATTTATAATCGCCAATATAGCGTCATCAACCCAAACAAAATCTCTAACTCCGAATAAATATAGAAATCTAAAAAATTTTATCACAATTAGAGCAGATGTGAGATTAAGAAAAAAAGTCAAATATATACATATATATATATATAATATATATATATATATATATATATATATATATATATATATATATATATATACTGTATATATATATATATATATATATATATATATATATATATATATATATATATATATATATATATATATATATATATATATATATATATATATAGTATATATATATATAGAAGAGAGAGAGAGAGAGAGAGAGAGAGAGAGAGAGAGAGAGAGAGAGAGAGAGAGAGAGAGAGAGAGAGAATTATTCTCTTATTATAGCTTAAGAATTACGGTACATTCCTCCTAGCTGGGCACACCGTATGGGCCATCATATAACGCGAGATACGAAGAGTTTTTCATCTTAAACACTGACACGCAGATGATAGGACTTGACGACATACGGGCTCAGACACAAAACGCAAGAGTCTGTATTGAACCCGAAAAACGAGTCATTCGCATAAGGGTCCTTTTGATTACCGTGGAATACGGGGAACATCTAACAGACTCCGGTTAGTTTGCATTGCTTCGTTAACGGAAGAGAACCTGGAATACATCCTACTTGGACTCTGTTGACCAAAGAAG
>NC_090756.1:35558651-35561151 GCF_036898095.1 Palaemon carinicauda | reverse complement strand
TTATAAACAAGAACCTAAACATACTTTTCCCTTCATAAACAAGAACTCAAACTAACTTTTTCCTTCATAAACAAGACCCCAAACTTACTTTTTCCCTCTTAAACAAGACCCCAAACTTACTTTTTCCTTCCCAAACAAGACCCCAAACTTACTCCTTCCCTCATAAACAAGAACCTAAACTTATTTTTTCCTTCATAAATGAGGCCCCCAAACTTACTTTTCCCTTCATAAAATAGAAACTTACTTTTTCCTTCATAAACAAGAACCCAAACTCACTTTTTCCTTCATAAACAAGAACTCAAACTAACTATTTCCTTCATAAACAAGAACCCAAACTTACTTTTTCCTTCTTAAACAAGAACCAAAATTTACTTTTTCCTTTATAAACAAGAACCCAAATTTATTTTTTCCTTTATAAAATAGGACCCAAACTTACTTTTTCCTTCATAAACAAGAACCCAAATTTACTTTTTCCTTCATAAACAAGACCCCAAACTTTCTTTTAACTCATAACAAGAACCCAAACTTACCCTTTCCTTCATAAACAAGACCCCAAGCTTTCTTTTAACTCATAAACAAGAACCCAAACTTACTTTTCCTTCATTAAAAAACCCAAAACTTACTTTTTCCTTCATAAACAAGAACCCAAACTTACTTTTTCCTTCATAAACAAGAACTCAAACTAACTTTTTCCTTCATAAACAAGAACCCAAACTTACCTTTTCCTTCTTAAACAAGAACCCAAATTTACTTTTTCCTTCATAAACAAGAACCAAAATTTACTTTTTCCTTTATAAACTAGGACCCAAACTTACTTTTTCCTTCATAAACAATAACCCAAATTTACTTTTTCCTTCATAAACAAGACCCCAAGCTTTCTTTTAACTCATGAACAAGAACACAAACTTACTTTTCCTTCATAAACAAAACCCCAAACTTACTTTTTCCCTCACAAACTGGGACCCAAACTTACTTTTCCTTCATAATCAAGACCCAAACTTACTTTTTCCTTCTTAAACAAGAACCCAAACTTACTTTTTCCCTCATGAACTGGAACCCATACTTACTTTTTCCTTCATAAACAAAACACCAAACTTACTTTTTCCTCCATAAACAAGAACCCAAACTTACTTTTTCCTTCATAAACAAGAACCATAACTTACTTTTTCCCTCATAAACAAGACCACACTCTTACTTTTTCCTTCACAAAAAAGCCCCAAATTTACTCTGTCCCTCATAAACAAGAACTCAAACTAACTTTTTCCTTCATAAACAAGAACCCAAACTTACTTTTTCCTTCATAAACAAGAACTCAAACTAACTTTTTCCTTCATCAAATAGAACTCAAACTTACTTTTCCCTTCATAAAATAGAACCCAAACTTACTTTTTCCTTCATAAACAAGAACCCAAACTTACTTTTTCATTCATAAACAAGAACCTAAACTTACTTTTCCCTTCATAAACAAGAACTCAAACTAACTTTTTCCTTCAAAAACAAGACTCCAAACTTACTTTCTCCCTCATAAACAAGAACCCAAACTTACTTTTTCCTTCATAAACAAGACCCGAAACTTACTTTTTCCCTTATAAACAAGAACCCAAACTTAATTTTTCCTTCATAAACAAGACCCAAATTTACATTTTCCCTCATAAACAAGAACCCAAACTTACATTTTCCTTCAAAAATAATACCCCAAAATTACTCTTTCCTTCATAAACAAGAACACAAATTTACTTTTCCTTCATAAACAAGACCCCAAACTTACTTTTCCTTCATAAACAAGAACCCAAACTTTCTTTCTCTCATAAACAAGAACCCAAACTTACTTTTTCCCTCATAAACAAGACCAGAAACTTACTTCTTCCTTCACAAACAAGACCCCAAACTTACTCTTTCCCTCATAAACAAGACCCCAAGCTTACTTTTCCCTCATAAACAAGAACCCAAACTTTTTCCTTCATAAACAAGACCCATAACTTACTTTTTCCTTCATAAACAAGAACCCTAACTTACTTTTTTCCCTCATAAACAAGGACCAAAGTTACTTTTTCCTTCAGAAACAAGACCCCTAACTTACTTTTTCCTTCATAAACTAGAACCCAAACTTACTTTTTCCTTCATAAACAAGAAACCAAACTTACTTTTTCCTTCATAAACAAGAACCCAAACTTACTTTTCCCTCATGAACTAGAACCCACACTTACTTTTTCCTTCATAAACAAGAACCCCAAACTTACTTTTTCCTTCATAAACAAGAATCCAAACTTACTTTTTCTTTCATAAACAAGAACCCAAACTTACTTTTTCCCTCATAAACCAGACCACAAACTTACTTTATCCTTCACAAACAAGACTCCAAACTTACTGTTTCCTTCATAAACAAGACCTCAAGCTTACTTTTCCCTCATAAACAAGAACTCGAAATAACTTTTTCCTTCATAAACAAGACCCCAAACTTACTTTTTCCTTCATAAATAAGACCCCAAACTTACTTTTT
>NC_090756.1:35526354-35548151 GCF_036898095.1 Palaemon carinicauda | reverse complement strand
GATCGAACCCTAGTGTGACAATCATCATGCAATGACGCCACCACTAGGCCACCACAAAGCCTCAGCTAACAAGGATGGTGAGGTTGCCGCAACCAAAGGTACTAAAGAGTATGAGAGGGGTTCGAACCCTGGTGTGGCAATCATCATGCAATGACGCCACCACTAGGCCACCCCAAAGCCTCAGCTAACAAGTATGTTGAGGTTGCAGCAACCAGAGGAACTAAAGAGTATGAGAGGGTATCGAACCCTAGTTTGACAATCAACATGCAATGACGCCACCACTAGGCCACCCCAAAGCCTCAGCTAACAAGGATGGTGAGGTTGCAGACACCAGAGGAACTAAAGATTAAGAGAGGGGTTCGAACCCTAGTTTGACAATCAACATGCAAGGACGCTACCACTAGGCCACCCCAAAGCCTCAGCTAACAAGAATGGTGAGGTTGCAGACACCAGAGGACCTAAAGAGTATGAGAGGGGTTCGAACCCTAGTGTGAGAATCATCATGCAAGGACGCCACCACTAGGCCACCACAAAGCCTTAGGTAACAAGGATGGTGAGGTTGCCGCAACCAAAGGAACTAAAGAGTATGAGAGGGGTTCGAACCCTGGTGTGGCAATCAACATGCAATGACGCCACCACTAGGCCACCACAAAGCCTCAGCTAAATAGGATGGTGAGGTTGCCGCAACCAGAGGAACTAAAGAGTATGAGAGGATATCAAACCCTAGTGTGGGAATCATCATGCAATGACACCACCACTAGGCCACCACAAAGCCTCAGCTAACAAGGATGGTGAGGTTGCCGCAACCAGAAGAACTAAAGAGTATGAGATTGGTTCGAACCCTGGTGTGGCAATCAACATGCAATGACGCCACCACTAGGCCACCCCAAAGCCTCAGCTAACAAGTATGTTGAGGTTGCAGCAACCAGAGGAACTAAAGATTAAGAGAGGGGTTCGAACCCTAGTTTGACAATCAACATGCAAGGACGCCACCACTAGGCCACCCCAAAGCCTCAGCTAACAAGGATGGTGAGGTTGCAGCAACCAGAGGAACTAAAGAGTGTGAGAGGGGTTCGAACCCTAGTTTGACAATCATCATGCAAGGACGCCACCACTAGGCCACCACAAAGCCTCAGCTAACAAGGATGGTGAGGTTGCAGACACCAGAGGACCTAAAGAGTGTGAGAGGGGATCGAACCCTAGTGTGACAATCATCATGCAAGGACGCCACCACTAGGCCACCACAAAGCCTCAGCTAACAAGGATGGTGAGGTTGCAGACACCAGAGGACCTAAAGAGTGTGAGAGGGGATCGAACCCTAGTGTGACAATCATCATGCAAGAACGCCACCACTAGGCCACCACAAAGCCTCAGCTAACAAGGATGGTGAGGTTGCAGACACCAGAGGACCTAAAGAGTGTGAGAGGGGATCGAACCCTAGTGTGAGAATCATCATGCAAGGACGCCACCACTAGGCCACCACAAAGCCTCAGCTAACAAGGATGGTGAGGTTGCAGACACCAGAGGACCTAAAGAGTGTGAGAGGGGATCGAACCCTAGTGTGAGAATCATCATGCAAGGACGCCACCACTAGGCCACCACAAAGCCTTAGGTAACAAGGATGGTGAGGTTGCCGCAACCAAAGGAACTAAAGAATATGAGAGGGGTTCCAACCCTGGTGTGGCAATCAACATGCAATGACGCCACCACTAGGCCACCACAAAGCTTCAGCTAAATAGGATGGTGAGGTTGCCGCAACCAGAGGAACTAAAGAGTATGAGAGGATATCAAACCCTAGTGTGGGAATCATCATGCAATGACACCACCACTAGGCCACCACAAAGCCTCAGCTAACAAGGATGGTGAGGTTGCCGCAACCAGAAGAACTAAAGAGTATGAGATTGGTTCGAACCCTGGTGTGGCAATCAACATGTAATGACGCCACCACTAGGCCACCCCAAAGCCTCAGCTAACAAGGATGGTGAGGTTGCAGACACCAGAGGAACTAAAGATTAAGAGAGGGGTTCGAACCCTAGTTTGACAATCAACATGCAAGGACGCCACCACTAGGCCACCCCAAAGTCTCAGCTAACAAGGATGGTGAGGTTGCAGCAACCAGAGGAACTAAAGAGTGTGAGAGGGGTTCGAACCCTAGTTTGACAATCATCATGCAAGGACGCCACCACTAGGCCACCCCAAAGCCTCAGCTAACAAGGATGGTGAGGTTGCAGACACCAGAGGACCTAAAGAGTGTGAGAGGGGATCGAACCCTAGTGTGACAATCATCATGCAAGGACGCCACCACTAGGCCACCCCAAAGCCTCAGCTAACAAGGATGGTGAGGTTGCAGACACCAGAGGACCTAAAGAGTGTGAGAGGGGATCGAACCCTAGTGTGACAATCATCATGCAAGGACGCCACCACTAGGCCACCACAAAGCCTCAGCTAACAAGGATGGTGAGGTTGCAGACACCAGAGGACCTAAGGAGTGTGAGAGGGGATCGAACCCTAGTGTGAGAATCATCATGCAAGGACGCCACCACTAGGCCACCACAAAGCCTCAGCTAACAAGGATGGTGAGGTTGCAGACACCAGAGGACCTAAAGAGTGTGAGAGGGGATCGAACCCTAGTGTGAGAATCATCATGCAAGGACGCCACCACTAGGCCACCACAAAGCCTCAGCTAACAAGGATGGTGAGGTTGCAGACACCAGAGGACCTAAAGAGTGTGAGAAGGGATCGAACCCTAGTGTGAGAATCATCATGCAAGGACGCCACCACTAGGCCACCACAAAGCCTCAGCTAACAAGGATGGTGAGGTTGCAGACACCAGAGGACCTAAAGAGTATGAGAGGGGATCGAACCCTAGTGTGAGAATCATCATGCAAGGACGCCACCACTAGGCCACCACAAAGCCTCAGCTAACAAGGATGGTGAGGTTGCAGACACCAGAGGACCTAAAGAGTATGAGAGGGGATCGAACCCTAGTGTGAGAATCATCATGCAAGGACGCCACCACTAGGCCACCACAAAGCCTCAGTTAACAAGGATGGTGAGGTTGCAGACACCAGAGGACCTAAAGAGTATGAGAGGGGATCGAACCCTAGTGTGAGAATCATCATGCAAGGACGCCACCACTAGGCCACCCCAAAGCCTCAGCTAACAAGGATGGTGAGGTTGCAGACACCAGAGGAACTAAAGATTAAGAGAGGCGTTCGAACCCTAGTTTGACAATCAACATGCAAGGACGCCACCACTAGGCCACCCCAAAGCCTCAGCTAACAAGGATGGTGAGGTTGCAGACACCAGAGGACCTAAAGAGTATGAGAGGGGTTCGAACCCTAGTGTGAGAATCATCATGCAAGGACGCCACCACTAGGCCACCACAAAGCCTTAGGTAACAAGGATGGTGAGGTTGCCGCAACCAAAGGAACTAAAGAGTATGAGAGGGGTTCGAACCCTGGTGTGGCAATCAACATGCAATGACGCCACCACTAGGCCACCACAAAGCCTCAGCTAAATAGGATGGTGAGGTTGCCGCAACTAGAGGAACTAAAAAGTATGAGAGGGTATCGAACCCTAGTGTGAGAATCATCATGCAATGACGCCACCACTAGGCCACCACAAAGCCTCAGCTAAATAGGATGGTGAGGTTGCCGCAACCAGAGGAACTAAAGAGTATGAGATGATATCAAACCCTAGTGTGGGAATCATCATGCAATGACACCACCACTAGGCCACCACAAAGCCTCAGATAACAAGGATGGTGAGGTTGCAGCAACCAGAGGAACTAAAGAGTGTGAGAGGGGTTCGAACCCTAGTTTGACAATCAACATGCAATGACGCCACCACTAGGCCACCCCAAAGCCTCAGCTAACAAGGATGGTGAGGTTGCAGCAACCAGAGGAACTAAAGAGTATGAGAGGGTATCGAACCCTAGTTTGACAATCAACATGCAATGACGCCACCACTAGGCCACCACAAAGCCTCAGATAACAAGGATGGTGAGGTTGCAGCAACCAGAGGAACTAAAGAGTGTGAGAGGGGTTCGAACCCTAGTTTGACAATCAACATGCAATGACGCCACCACTAGGCCACCACAAAGCCTCAGATAACAAGGATGGTGAGGTTGCAGCAACCAGAGGAACTAAAGAGTGTGAGAGGGGTTCGAACCCTAGTTTGACAATCAACATGCAATGACGCCACCACTAGGCCACCCCAAAGCCTCAGCTAACAAGGATGGTGAGGTTGCAGCAACCAGAGGAACTAAAGAGTGTGAGAGGGGTTCGAACCCTAGTTTGACAATCATCATGCAAGGACGCCACCACTAGGCCACCCCAAAGCCTCAGCTAACAAGGATGGTGAGGTTGCAGACACCAGAGGACCTAAAGAGTGTGAGAGGGGATCGAACCCTAGTGTGACAATCATCATGCAAGGACGCCACCACTAGGCCACCCCAAAGCCTCAGCTAACAAGGATGGTGAGGTTGCAGACACCAGAGGACCTAAAGAGTGTGAGAGGGGATCGAACCCTAGTGTGACAATCATCATGCAAGGACGCCACCACTAGGCCACCCCAAAGCCTCAGCTAACAAGGATGGTGAGGTTGCAGACACCAGAGGACCTAAAGAGTGTGAGAGGGGATCGAACCCTAGTGTGACAATCATCATGCAAGGACGCCACCACTAGGCCACCCCAAAGCCTCAGCTAACAAGGATGGTGAGGTTGCAGACACCAGAGGACCTAAAGAGTGTGAGAGGGGATCGAACCCTAGTGTGACAATCATCATGCAAGGACGCCACCACTAGGCCACCCCAAAGCCTCAGCTAACAAGGATGGTGAGGTTGCAGACACCAGAGGACCTAAGGAGTGTGAGAGGGGATCGAACCCTAGTGTGAGAATCATCATGCAAGGACGCCACCACTAGGCCACCACAAAGCCTCAGCTAACAAGGATGGTGAGGTTGCAGACACCAGAGGACCTAAGGAGTGTGAGAGGGGATCGAACCCTAGTGTGAGAATCATCATGCAAGGACGCCACCACTAGGCCACCACAAAGCCTCAGCTAACAAGGATGGTGAGGTTGCAGACACCAGAGGACCTAAAGAGTGTGAGAGGGGATCGAACCCTAGTGTGAGAATCATCATGCAAGGACGCCACCACTAGGCCACCACAAAGCCTCAGCTAACAAGGATGGTGAGGTTGCAGACACCAGAGGACCTAAAGAGTATGAGAGGGGATCGAACCCTAGTGTGAGAATCATCATGCAAGGACGCCACCACTAGGCCACCACAAAGCCTCAGCTAACAAGGATGGTGAGGTTGCAGACACCAGAGGACCTAAAGAGTATGAGAGGGGATCGAACCCTAGTGTGAGAATCATCATGCAAGGACGCCACCACTAGGCCACCACAAAGCCTCAGCTAACAAGGATGGTGAGGTTGCAGACACCAGAGGACCTAAAGAGTATGAGAGGGGATCGAACCCTAGTGTGAGAATCATCATGCAAGGACGCCACCACTAGGCCACCACAAAGCCTCAGCTAACAAGGATGGTGAGGTTGCAGACACCAGAGGACCTAAAGAGTATGAGAGGGGATCGAACCCTAGTGTGAGAATCATCATGCAAGGACGCCACCACTAGGCCACCCCAAAGCCTCAGCTAACAAGGATGGTGAGGTTGCAGACACCAGAGGAACTAAAGATTAAGAGAGGGGTTCGAACCCTAGTTTGACAATCAACATGCAAGGACGCCACCACTAGGCCACCCCAAAGCCTCAGCTAACAAGGATGGTGAGGTTGCAGACACCAGAGGACCTAAAGAGTATGAGAGGGGTTCGAACCCTAGTGTGAGAATCATCATGCAAGGACGCCACCACTAGGCCACCACAAAGCCTCAGGTAACAAGGATGGTGAGGTTGCCGCAACCAAAGGAACTAAAGAGTAAGAGAGGGGTTCGAACCCTGGTGTGGCAATCAACATGCAATGACGCCACCACTAGGCCACCCCAAAGCCTCAGCTAACAAGTATGTTGAGGTTGCAGCAACCAGAGGAACTAAAGAGTATGAGAGGGGTTCGAACCCTAGTTTGACAATCAACATGCAATGACGCCACCACTAGGCCACCCCAAAGCCTCAGCTAACAAGGATGGTGAGGTTGCAGACACCAGAGGAACTAAAGATTAAGAGAGGGGTTCGAACCCTAGTTTGACAATCAACATGCAAAGACGCCACCACTAGGCCACCCCAAAGCCTCAGCTAACAAGGATGGTGAGGTTGCAGACACCAGAGGACCTAAAGAGTATGAGAGGGGTTCGAACCCTAGTGTGAGAATCATCATGCAAGGACGCCACCACTAGGCCACCACAAAGCCTTAGGTAACAAGGATGGTGAGGTTGCCGCAACCAAAGGAACTAAAGAGTATGAGAGGGGTTCGAACCCTGGTGTGGCAATCAACATGCAATGACGCCACCACTAGGCCACCACAAAGCCTCAGCTAAATAGGATGGTGAGGTTGCCGCAACTAGAGGAACTAAAAAGTATGAGAGGGTATCGAACCCTAGTGTGAGAATCATCATGCAATGACGCCACCACTAGGCCACCACAAAGCCTCAGCTACCAAGGATGGTGAGGTTGCAGCAACCAGAGGAACTAAAGAGTATGAGAGGGGTTCGAACCCTAAATTGACAATCAACATGCAATGACGCCACCACTAGGCCACCACAAAGCCTCAGCTAACAAGGATGGTGAGGTTGCCGCAACCAGAAGAACTAAAGAGTATGAGAGGGGTTCGAACCCTGGTGTGGCAATCAACATGCAATGACGCCACCACTAGGCCACCACAAAGCCTCAGCTAAATAGGATGGTGAGGTTGCCGCAACTAGAGGAACTAAAAAGTATGAGAGGATATCAAACCCTAGTGTGGGAATCATCATGCAATGACACCACCACTAGGCCACCACAAAGCCTCAGCTAACAAGGATGGTGAGGTTGCAGCAACCAGAGGAACTAAAGAGTATGAGAGGGGTTCGAACCCTAAATTGACAATCAACATGCAATGACGCCACCACTAGGCCACCACAAAGCCTCAGCTAACAAGGATGGTGAGGTTGCCGCAACCAGAAGAACTAAAGAGTATGAGAGGGGTTCGAACCCTGGTGTGGCAATCAACATGCAATGACGCCACCACTAGGCCACCACAAAGCCTCAGCTAAATAGGATGGTGAGGTTGCCGCAACTAGAGGAACTAAAAAGTATGAGAGGATATCAAACCCTAGTGTGGGAATCATCATGCAATGACACCACCACTAGGCCACCACAAAGCCTCAGCTACCAAGGATGGTGAGGTTGCAGCAACCAGAGGAACTAAAGAGTATGAGAGGGGTTCGAACCCTAAATTGACAATCAACATGCAATGACGCCACCACTAGGCCACCACAAAGCCTCAGCTAACAAGGATGGTGAGGTTGCCGCAACCAGAAGAACTAAAGAGTATGAGAGGGGTTCGAACCCTGGTGTGGTAATCAACATGCAATGACGCCACCACTAGGCCACCACAAAGCCTCAGCTAAATAGGATGGTGAGGTTGCCGCAACCAGAGGAACTAAAGAGTATGAGAGGATATCAAACCCTAGTGTGGGAATCATCATGCAATGACACCACCACTAGGCCACCACAAAGCCTCAGCTACCAAGGATGGTGAGGTTGCAGCAACCAGAGGAACTAAAGAGTATGAGAGGGGTTCGAACCCTAAATTGACAATCAACATGCAATGACGCCACCACTAGGCCACCACAAAGCCTCAGCTAACAAGGATGGTGAGGTTGCCGCAACCAGAAGAACTAAAGAGTATGAGAGGGGTTCGAACCCTGGTGTGGCAATCAACATGCAATGACGCCACCACTAGGCCACCCCAAAGCCTCAGCTAACAAGTGTGTTGAGGTTGCAGCAACCAGAGGAACTAAAGAGTATGAGAGGGGTTCGAACCCTAGTTTGACAATCAACATGCAATGACGCCACCACTAGGCCACCCCAAAGCCTCAGCTAACAAGGATGGTGAGGTTGCAGACACCAGAGGAACTAAAGATTAAGAGAGGGGTTCGAACCCTAGTTTGACAATCAACATGCAAGGACGCCACCACTAGGCCACCCCAAAGCCTCAGCTAACAAGGATGGTGAGGTTGCAGCAACCAGAGGAACTAAAGAGTATGAGAGGGGTTCGAACCCTAAATTGACAATCAACATGCAATGACGCCACCACTAGGCCACCACAAAGCCTCAGCTAACAAGGATGGTGAGGTTGCCGCAACCAGAAGAACTAAAGAGTATGAGAGGGGTTCGAACCCTGGTGTGGCAATCAACATGCAATGACGCCACCACTAGGCCACCACAAAGCCTCAGCTAAATAGGATGGTGAGGTTGCCGCAACCAGAGGAACTAAAGAGTATGAGAGGATATCAAACCCTAGTGTGGGAATCATCATGCAATGACACCACCACTAGGCCACCACAAAGCCTCAGCTACCAAGGATGGTGAGGTTGCAGCAACCAGAGGAACTAAAGAGTATGAGAGGGGTTCGAACCCTAAATTGACAATCAACATGCAATGACGCCACCACTAGGCCACCACAAAGCCTCAGCTAACAAGGATGGTGAGGTTGCCGCAACCAGAAGAACTAAAGAGTATGAGAGGGGTTCGAACCCTGGTGTGGCAATCAACATGCAATGACGCCACCACTAGGCCACCCCAAAGCCTCAGCTAACAAGTATGTTGAGGTTGCAGCAACCAGAGGAACTAAAGAGTATGAGAGGGGTTCGAACCCTAGTTTGACAATCAACATGCAATGACGCCACCACTAGGCCACCCCAAAGCCTCAGCTAACAAGTATGTTGAGGTTGCAGCAACCAGAGGAACTAAAGAGTATGAGAGGGGTTCGAACCCTAGTTTGACAATCAACATGCAATGACGCCACCACTAGGCCACCCCAAAGCCTCAGCTAACAAGGATGGTGAGGTTGCAGACACCAGAGGAACTAAAGATTAAGAGAGGGGTTCGAACCCTAGTTTGACAATCAACATGCAAGGACGCCACCACTAGGCCACCCCAAAGCCTCAGCTAACAAGGATGGTGAGGTTGCAGACACCAGAGGACCTAAAGAGTATGAGAGGGGTTCGAACCCTAGTGTGAGAATCATCATGCAAGGACGCCACCACTAGGCCACCACAAAGCCTTAGGTAACAAGGATGGTGAGGTTGCCGCAACCAAAGGAACTAAAGAGTATGAGAGGGGTTCGAACCCTGGTGTGGCAATCAACATGCAATGACGCCACCACTAGGCCACCACAAAGCCTCAGCTAAATAGGATGGTGAGGTTGCCGCAACTAGAGGAACTAAAAAGTATGAGAGGGTATCGAACCCTAGTGTGAGAATCATCATGCAATGACGCCACCACTAGGCCACCACAAAGCCTCAGCTAATTAGGATGGTGAGGTTGCCGCAACCAGAGGAACTAAAGAGTATGAGAGGATATCAAACCCTAGTGTGGGAATCATCATGCAAGGACGCCACCACTAGGCCACCACAAAGCCTCAGCTAACAAGGATGGTGAGGTTGCCGCAACCAGAAGAACTAAAGAGTATGAGATTGGTTCGAACCCTGGTGTGGCAATCAACATGCAATGACGCCACCACTAGGCCACCACAAAGCCTCAGCTAACAAGTATGTTGAGGTTGCAGCAACCAGAGGAACTAAAGAGTATAAGAGGGTATCGAACCCTAGTTTGACAATCAACATGCAAGGACGCCACCACTAGGCCACCCCAAAGCCTCAGCTAACAAGGATGGTGAGGTTGCAGACACCAGAGGAACTAAAGATTAAGAGAGGGGTTCGAACCCTAGTTTGACAATCAACATGCAATGACACCACCACTAGGCCACCCCAAAGCCTCAGCTAACAAGGATGGTGAGGTTGCCGCAACCAGAAGAACTAAAGAGTATGAGATTGGTTCGAACCCTGGTGTGGCAATCAACATGCAATGACGCCACCACTAGGCCACCACAAAGCCTCAGCTAACAAGTATGTTGAGGTTGCAGCAACCAGAGGAACTAAAGAGTATAAGAGGGTATCGAACCCTAGTTTGACAATCAACATGCAAGGACGCCACCACTAGGCCACCCCAAAGCCTCAGCTAACAAGGATGGTGAGGTTGCAGACACCAGAGGAACTAAAGATTAAGAGAGGGGTTCGAACCCTAGTTTGACAATCAACATGCAAGGACGCCACCACTAGGCCACCCCAAAGCCTCAGCTAACAAGGATGGTGAGGTTGCCGCAACCAGAAGAACTAAAGAGTATGAGATTGGTTCGAACCCTGGTGTGGCAATCAACATGCAATGACGCCACCACTAGGCCACCCCAAAGCCTCAGCTAACAAGTATGTTGAGGTTGCAGCAACCAGAGGAACTAAAGAGTATGAGAGGGGTTCGAACCCTAGTTTGACAATCAACATGCAATGACGCCACCACTAGGCCACCCCAAAGCCTCAGCTAACAAGGATGGTGAGGTTGCAGACACCAGAGGAACTAAAGATTAAGAGAGGGGTTCGAACCCTAGTTTGACAATCAACATGCAAGGACGCCACCACTAGGCCACCACAAAGCCTCAGCTAACAAGGATGGTGAGGTTGCCGCAACCAGAAGAACTAAAGAGTATGAGAGGGGTTCGAACCCTGGTGTGGCAATCAACATGCAATGACGCCACCACTAGGCCACCACAAAGCCTCAGCTAAATAGGATGGTGAGGTTGCCGCAACCAGAGGAACTAAAGAGTATGAGAGGATATCAAACCCTAGTGTGGGAATCATCATGCAATGACACCACCACTAGGCCACCACAAAGCCTCAGCTACCAAGGATGGTGAGGTTGCAGCAACCAGAGGAACTAAAGAGTATGAGAGGGGTTCGAACCCTAAATTGACAATCAACATGCAATGACGCCACCACTAGGCCACCACAAAGCCTCAGCTAACAAGGATGGTGAGGTTGCCGCAACCAGAAGAACTAAAGAGTATGAGAGGGGTTCGAACCCTGGTGTGGCAATCAACATGCAATGACGCCACCACTAGGCCACCCCAAAGCCTCAGCTAACAAGTATGTTGAGGTTGCAGCAACCAGAGGAACTAAAGAGTATGAGAGGGGTTCGAACCCTAGTTTGACAATCAACATGCAATGACGCCACCACTAGGCCACCCCAAAGCCTCAGCTAACAAGGATGGTGAGGTTGCAGACACCAGAGGAACTAAAGATTAAGAGAGGGGTTCGAACCCTAGTTTGACAATCAACATGCAAGGACGCCACCACTAGGCCACCCCAAAGCCTCAGCTAACAAGGATGGTGAGGTTGCAGACACCAGAGGACCTAAAGAGTATGAGAGGGGTTCGAACCCTAGTGTGAGAATCATCATGCAAGGACGCCACCACTAGGCCACCACAAAGCCTTAGGTAACAAGGATGGTGAGGTTGCCGCAACCAAAGGAACTAAAGAGTATGAGAGGGGTTCGAACCCTGGTGTGGCAATCAACATGCAATGACGCCACCACTAGGCCACCCCAAAGCCTCAGCTAACAAGTATGTTGAGGTTGCAGCAACCAGAGGAACTAAAGAGTATAAGAGGGTATCGAACCCTAGTTTGACAATCAACATGCAAGGACGCCACCACTAGGCCACCCCAAAGCCTCAGCTAACAAGGATGGTGAGGTTGCCGCAACCAAAGGAACTAAAGAGTATGAGAGGGGTTCGAACCCTAGTGTGAGAATCATCATGCAATGACGCCACCACTAGGCCACCACAAAGCCTTAGGTAACAAGGATGGTGAGGTTGCCGCAACCAAAGGAACTAAAGAGTATGAGAGGGGTTCGAACCCTGGTGTGGCAATCAACATGCAATGACGCCACCACTAGGCCACCACAAAGCCTCAGCTAAATAGGATGGTGAGGTTGCCGCAACTAGAGGAACTAAAAAGTATGAGAGGGTATCGAACCCTAGTGTGAGAATCATCATGCAATGACGCCACCACTAGGCCACCACAAAGCCTCAGCTAAATAGGATGGTGAGGTTGCCGCAACCAGAGGAACTAAAGAGTATGAGAGGATATCAAACCCTAGTGTGGGAATCATCATGCAATGACACCACCACTAGGCCACCACAAAGCCTCAGCTAACAAGGATGGTGAGGTTGCCGCAACCAGAAGAACTAAAGAGTATGAGATTGGTTCGAACCCTGGTGTGGCAATCAACATGCAATGACGCCACCACTAGGCCACCACAAAGCCTCAGCTAACAAGTATGTTGAGGTTGCAGCAACCAGAGGAACTAAAGAGTATAAGAGGGTATCGAACCCTAGTTTGACAATCAACATGCAATGACGCCACCACTAGGCCACCCCAAAGCCTCAGCTAACAAGGATGGTGAGGATGCCGCAACCAGAAGAACTAAAGAGTATGAGATTGGTTCGAACCCTGGTGTGGCAATCAACATGCAATGACGCCACCACTAGGCCACCACAAAGCCTCAGCTAACAAGTATGTTGAGGTTGCAGCAACCAGAGGAACTAAAGAGTATAAGAGGGTATCGAACCCTAGTTTGACAATCAACATGCAATGACGCCACCACTAGGCCACCCCAAAGCCTCAGCTAACAAGGATGGTGAGGTTGCAGACACCAGAGGAACTAAAGATTAAGAGAGGGGTTCGAACCCTAGTTTGACAATCAACATGCAAGGACGCCACCACTAGGCCACCCCAAAGCCTCAGCTAACAAGGATGGTGAGGTTGCCGCAACCAGAAGAACTAAAGAGTATGAGATTGGTTCGAACCCTGGTGTGGCAATCAACATGCAATGACGCCACCACTAGGCCACCACAAAGCCTCAGCTAACAAGTATGTTGAGGTTGCAGCAACCAGAGGAACTAAAGAGTATAAGAGGGTATCGAACCCTAGTTTGACAATCAACATGCAAGGACGCCACCACTAGGCCACCCCAAAGCCTCAGCTAACAAGGATGGTGAGGTTGCAGACACCAGAGGACCTAAAGAGTATGAGAGGGGTTCGAACCCTAGTGTGAGAATCATCATGCAAGGACGCCACCACTAGGCCACCACAAAGCCTTAGGTAACAAGGATGGTGAGGTTGCCGCAACCAAAGGAACTAAAGATTAAGAGAGGGTATCGAACCCTAGTTTGACAATCAACATGCAAGGACGCCACCACTAGGCCACCCCAAAGCCTCAGCTAACAAGGATGGTGAGGTTGCAGACACCAGAGGACCTAAAGAGTATGAGAGGGGTTCGAACCCTAGTGTGAGAATCATCATGCAAGGACGCCACCACTAGGCCACCCCAAAGCCTCAGCTAACGAGGATGGTGAGGTTGCAGACACCAGAGGAACTAAAGATTAAGAGAGGGGTTCGAACCCTAGTTTGACAATCAACATGCAAGGACGCCACCACTAGGCCACCCCAAAGCCTCAGCTAACGAGGATGGTGAGGTTGCAGCAACCAGAGGAACTAAAGAGTGTGAGAGGGGTTCGAACCCTAGTTTGACAATCGTCATGCAAGGACGCCACCACTAGGCCACCCCAAAGCCTCAGCTAACAAGGATGGTGAGGTTGCAGACACCAGAGGACCTAAAGAGTGTGAGAGGGGATCGAACCCTAGTGTGAGAATCGTCATGCAAGGACGCCACCACTAGGCCACCCCAAAGCCTCAGTTAACAAGGATGGTGAGGTTGCAGACACCAGAGGACCTAAAGAGTGTGAGAGGGGATCGAACCCTAGTGTGAGAATCGTCATGCAAGGACGCCACCACTAGGCCACCCCAAAGCCTCAGTTAACAAGGATGGTGAGGTTGCAGACACCAGAGGACCTAAAGAGTGTGAGAGGGGATTGAACCCTAGTGTGAGAATCGTCATGCAAGGACGCCACCACTAGGCCACCACAAAGCCTCAGCTAACAAGGATGGTGAGGTTGCAGACACCAGAGGACCTAAAGAGTGTGAGAGGGGATCGAACCCTAGTGTGAGAATCGTCATGCAAGGACGCCACCACTAGGCCACCACAAAGCCTCAGCTAACAAGGATGGTGAGGTTGCAGACACCAGAGGACCTAAAGAGTGTGAGAGGGGATCGAACCCTAGTGTGAGAATCGTCATGCAAGGACGCCACCACTAGGCCACCACAAAGCCTCAGCTAACAAGGATGGTGAGGTTGCAGACACCAGAGGACCTAAAGAGTGTGAGAGGGGATCGAACCCTAGTGTGAGAATCGTCATGCAAGGACGCCACCACTAGGCCACCACAAAGCCTCAGCTAACAAGGATGGTGAGGTTGCAGACACCAGAGGACCTAAAGAGTGTGAGAGGGGATCGAACCCTAGTGTGAGAATCGTCATGCAAGGACGCCACCACTAGGCCACCACAAAGCCTCAGCTAACAAGGATGGTGAGGTTGCAGACACCAGAGGACCTAAAGAGTATGAGAGGGGATCGAACCCTAGTGTGAGAATCGTCATGCAAGGACGCCACCACTAGGCCACCACAAAGCCTCAGCTAACAAGGATGGTGAGTTTGCAGACACCAGAGGACCTAAAGAGTATGAGAGGGGTTCGAACCCTAGTGTGAGAATCGTCATGCAAGGACGCCACCACTAGGCCACCACAAAGCCTCAGCTAACAAGGATGGTGAGGTTGCAGACACCAGAGGACCTAAAGAGTATGAGAGGGGATCGAACCCTAGTGTGAGAATCGTCATGCAAGGACGCCACCACTAGGCCACCACAAAGCCTCAGCTAACAAGGATGGTGAGGTTGCAGACACCAGAGGACCTAAAGAGTATGAGAGGGGTTCGAACCCTAGTGTGAGAATCGTCATGCAAGGACGCCACCACTAGGCCACCACAAAGCCTCAGCTAACAAGGATGGTGAGGTTGCAGACACCAGAGGACCTAAAGAGTATGAGAGGGGTTCGAACCCTAGTGTGAGAATCGTCATGCAAGGACGCCACCACTAGGCCACCACAAAGCCTCAGCTAACAAGGATGGTGAGGTTGCAGACACCAGAGGACCTAAAGAGTATGAGAGGGGTTCGAACCCTAGTGTGAGAATCGTCATGCAAGGACGCCACCACTAGGCCACCACAAAGCCTCAGCTAACAAGGATGGTGAGGTTGCAGACACCAGAGGACCTAAAGAGTATGAGAGGGGATCGAACCCTAGTGTGAGAATCGTCATGCAAGGACGCCACCACTAGGCCACCACAAAGCCTCAGCTAAGAAGGATGGTGAGGTTGCAGACACCAGAGGACCTAAAGAGTATGAGAGGGGATCGAACCCTAGTGTGAGAATCGTCATGCAAGGACGCCACCACTAGGCCACCACAAAGCCTCAGCTAAGAAGGATGGTGAGGTTGCAGACACCAGAGGACCTAAAGAGTATGAGGGGGGTTCGAACCCTAGTGTGAGAATCGTCATGCAAGGACGCCACCACTAGGCCACCACAAAGCCTCAGCTAAGAAGGATGGTGAGGTTGCAGACACCAGAGGACCTAAAGAGTATGAGGGGGGTTGGAACCCTAGTGTGAGAATCGTCATGCAAGGACGCCACCACTAGGCCACCACAAAGCCTCAGCTAAGAAGGATGGTGAGGTTGCAGACACCAGAGGACCTAAAGAGTATGAGAGGGGATCGAACCCTAGTGTGGGAATCATCATGCAAGGACGCCACCACTAGGCCACCACAAAGCCTTAGCTAAGAAGGATGGTGAGGTTGCAGACACCAGAGGACCTAAAGAGTATGAGAGGGGATCGAACCCTAGTGTGACAATCATCATGCAAGGACGCCACCACTAGGCCACCACAAAACCTCAGTTAACAAGGATGGTGAGGTTGCAGACACCAGAGGACCTAAAGAGTATGAGAGGGGATCGAACCCTAGTGTGAGAATCATCATGCAAGGTGAAAAAAAACCTTTAAAATAAGTCTTTTTAAGAGAAATTATACAATTTGTTTATACTTGCATATATATATATATATATATATATATATATATATATATATATATATATATATATATATATATATATATATATATATATATATATATATATATATATATATACTGTATAAACATACACATCCACACACTCATATATATATATATATATATATATATATATATATATATATATATATATATATATATATATAATAATATATATGTATATATATATATATATATATACATATATATATATATATATATATATATATATATATATATATATATATATATACATATATATATATATATATATATATATATATATATATATATATATATATATATATATATATATATATATATATCGATATATATAAATTTACAGTATATATATATATATATATATATATATATATATATATATATATATATATATATATATATATATATATATATATACGTGTGTGTGTGTGTTTGTGTGCATGTTTATGTGTGTGGATAAAAATCAACACTATATCGTGCTCAAATAGAAATGTGACCTCAATGCCTGACTTGATTAATATTTGTTAAAAGTTCAGTTAAATCCCTTGAGAAGGTTTAAAAGAGTGTATGTATAAATATATTGAATAAATAAACAAATACATATATATATATATATATATATATATATATATATATATATATATATATATATATATATATATATATATATATATATATATATATATGTATATATATATATATATATATATATATATATATATATATATATATATTTACATATATATGTATATATATATCTATATCTATATATAAATATATATATATATATATATATATATATATATATATATATATATATATATATATGTATATATATATATATATATATATATATATATATATATATATATATATATATATATATATATATATATATATATATATATATATAAATTTCTACCTCATTCTGGGTTCGAACCCTATTTTTCAAATGAAGGACATGGTTGCTACCAATATGAACCTCTGGTGGCATGTTTGGTAGCGACTCTGCCTTTCAATTGAAGAGATTAGTGTTCGATCCCAATTTGAAGTAGAAATTTTTTATATATATATATAAATATATATATATATATATATATATATATATATATATATATATATATATATATATATATATATATATATATATATATACATAAATACAATGATATACATACATATACACATAAATACATATATATATATATATATATATATATATATATATATATATATATATATATATATATATATATATATATATATATATATATATACACACACACACATATATATATATATATATATATATATATATATATATATATATATATATATATATATATACAGACAAATATCTACCTCATACTGGGATTGAACCCGATTTTTCAAATGAAAGGCAAGGTTATTACCAATATAAACCTCTGGTGGTACGATTGGTAGCGCCCCTGCCTTTCAATTGAAGAGATTAGGGTTCGAAATTATAATATACACTAATAATATAACGCTCACTTGCAAATCCCACAGAATAGCTAGTAAGGACAGAGTCTATAGGGCACCAATTGATAGAAATCCAAGTTACTATTTGGTAGTTTAATTGAGAGAGGATACAATTTTTAACCTTACCTATCTAAATATACTATTGTAGGAACACAGGGATTAAAACAAGAGATTCAGATAGATTTCCTTGATGATAGAAGGCGGTAAAACTAGCTGGATTGACTATGACAAGTTGAAGAGAAATGGGAAAAGTGGCGTTAAAGACATCTATCACAACTGTGTTATGACGTCATCTCCGTTGGTAATCGATCTGATTTACATTATTGTCTATGGAATTCTTCCATTAACAGTAACAGAGGATGGCTGACCGCTTTCTGGTATAGAGATAGGAGCAGGAAGAGAAGCAGAGTTCTGTTTTGCTGAAGAACTTTTATTTTGTTGGCTATTAGAAAGATCTGATAATGGTGAGTCACGTTAAGCAATGTCTGAAAGTGAATTAATGCAGGAGAGAAGTAGAGTGTATTGAAGGCCCCCCCCCCGTCTCTCTCTCTCTCTCTCTCTCTCTCTCTCTCTCTCTCTCTCTCTCTCTCTCTCTCTCTCTCTCTCTCGGCTATGCATGAAGATTCAATATACAGTACTCTCTCTCTCTCTCTCTCTCTCTCTCTCTCTCTCTCTCTCTCTCTCTCTCTCTCTCTCTCTCTCTCGGCTATGCATGAAGATTCAATATACAGTACTCTCTCTCTCTCTCTCTCTCTCTCTCTCTCTCTCTCTCTCTCTCTCTCTCTCTCTCTCTATTTATATATATATATATATATATATATATATATATATATATATATATATATATATATATATATATATATATATATATATATATATATATATATAAGTGTGAGTGTGCTTCTTTTCAGATCTCTAGTAACCCATGATGTTATTCCTAATATCCATCTACTCTCTGTCATTCTCATTATATGTCCTGTCCACGTCCATTTCTTTTTCTTGTATGTTGTTAGAATGTCCACTATTTAAACTTGGTCTCGTATCCAGGTTGGTCTTTTTCTGTCTCTTAATGTTATTCCTATCATTGATCTTTCCATAACTCTTTGAGTTTTAACTAGCCTATGGTCTAAAGCTCTAGTAATGTTCCAGCTTTGTGATGCATAAGTTAATACTTGTAGGACCCTCTCATTTGATACTTTTCTTTTTAGAGAAAGCGGCATTTTAGTTGTCATAATCTCATTTTATTTACCAAAATCTCTCCATCACATGTTTATCGTTTTTTTAATTTTGGTCTCGAGTCCTGGGGAAATACTGTCTGTCCTAAATATGTGCATTCATTTACAGTCTCTAGAGATTCGTTCATAAATCTTATTTGTTGTCTCTGCATTTTCATTGAACATTATCATAATTTTACTCATGTTCATTTTTAATACTACATTTCTGCTTTGTCTATTAAAATTTTCTCTCTATTGTAATTCCTCGCATGATTCACTAAACGCAAATAAGTCATCAGCATCTTAATTTGTTAAAGCATTCCCCATTAGCATTAATTTTTTTTACATTTTCCAAATCTAAATTTTTAAAAAACTACTTTGATCAATATATTTATGTAGTTTTAGGATTTCTATACTTCCTCTATATCTTCACGTGTTCTAACAAATGATTCTTCTATTCCTTATTTTTGGAAGGCTTTCATTACCGCTGAGATTTTGACAGAATCAGAAGCTTTCTCATGCTATGTTAATTTTTCCATTATTTGGTAAATTACATGGATATTATCAGTTTTTGAATTCCCACTTCTAAAGCCTGCCTGGTCTCTTGGTTGATTAAAGTCCTGCTGTCTTTCTATTCAGCCTAATATGACCTTTGTAAATATTTTATATATTAGGGAGAGTAAAGTTATCGGGTGATATATATATATATATATACACACACACACACACACACATATATATATATATATATATATATATATATATATATATATATATATATATATATATATATATATATATATATATATATATATATATATATATATATATATATATACTGTATATTAAAGGCATTTACCATAATGGAATCTTGTCTTTTAACCCTGAAAATCATCTTGGTGTTTTGCCTCCTTCTTAAATATTCCTTTCTCCACTTCTGCCTCCGTTAATTTTTAATCCTCCTTTCCTTACTCCAAGTGAATTACTTTCTGTTCCTTTGCAAATGTGAACTCTTGCGCTGCTTCCAAAGTTTCCGTCCCATTTCTCTTTCTCACTATTTTCTATTTTTCTTTCATTTCAGAAAACAAAAATTTCTCATTTCCTGGTGCAAGTAATTTTGTTTTAAGATGCAAAGTTGCGACAAATAGCTATAGGGCCTCTCTCTCTCTCTCTCTCTCTCTCTCTCTCTCTCTCTCTCTCTCTCTCTCTCTCTCTCTCTCTCTCTCACTTCAAATAATAAAGCTGAAACAATCTAATTTAGTCAGCGTAATTATAAGGCATAGGTAGTAGGTTGGCCAGGGCACCAATACTTAATTGGATCCTTCTCTTTGGTTACGGTTCTTTTTACCTTTGCCCACCCATGCAACGAATTGTCTGGCATATTCTTTACAGATTTTCCTCTGTCTTCATACACCTGACAATACTGAGATTACCATACAATTCTTCTTCACCCAAGGGGTTAACTACCGCACTGTCATTGTTCAGTGGCCACTTTCCTCTTGGTAAGGGTAGAACCCACTCTTTAGCTATGATAAGCAGCTCTTCAGGGAGAATGAAACTCAAAAATCAAACCATTGTTCTCTAGTCTTAGGTCGTGTATATTCTCTGTCTCATGGTCTTTCAGTGTCTTGGATTAGAGTTCTCTTGCTTGAGGGTACACTTGGGCACAATATTCAATCTAATTTCTCTTCTTCTTGTTTTGTTAAAGCTTTTTATATTTAATATAGTAAATAATTATTTTAATGTTGTTACTACTCTTAAAATATTTTGTTTTTCCTTTTTTCTTTTCCTCAATGGGCTATTTTCTCTGTTTGAGTCCCTGGGCTTATAGCATCTTGCTTTTCCAACTAGGATTGTAGCTTAGCAAGTAATAATAATAATAATAATAATGATAATAATAATAATAATAATAATAATAATAATAATAACAATATGCCTCACATAACACTAATGTTATTATTACTGGCCAAGTTACAACCCTAATTGGAAAATCAGGATTGTATACGCCCAAAAAGTCCAACCGGGAAAAATAGCCCTCTGAGGAAAAAAAATGAGGAAATAATAAACAACAAGGGAAGTAATGAACAATTAAAATAAAATATTCTATGAACAGTAACAACATTAAAATAAATCTTTCATCTATAAACTATAAACCTTAAAAAAAAACAAGAGGAAGAGAAATAGTATGACAGAGTACCGTCCTCTCAAGCAAGAGAACTCTACCCTAAGACACTGGAAGACCATGGTACAGAGTCTATGGCACTGCTAAACTAAAGAACAATGGTTTGATTTTGGAGTGTCCTTCTCCTAGAGGAACTGCTTACCATAGCTAAATAGTCTCTTCTACCTTTACCAAGAGGAAAATAACCACAGAACAATTACAGTGCAATAGTTTGCCCCTTGAGCGAAGAAGAATTGTATGGTAATCTTAATGTTGTCAGGTGTATGAGGAAAAAATGAGGAAAATGGCGAATGTGGAAAGAATAGGCCAGACTAATCGGTGTATGTGTAGGCAAAGGAAAAATTAGCCGTTACCAGAGAGAAGGATACAATGCAGTACCGTCTGGCCAGTCAAAGGAACCAATAACTCTCTAGCGGTAGTATCCCAACGGGTGGTTGGTGTCCTGGCCAACCTACTACCTATGTTAATAAGAGCAACTCTTAATGAAGACATATTAGAAGCAACCTGGAATATTCTAAGTTGCGCAATGTACTGCATTGAATAAGAAATACCAAAATTCTTTAGTGGCTGATGCTGAGAAGAAATTAGCTGGATTTTAATTTCGCATAATCACTTCTGCCACAGAGACAAAGATTGTGGAAAGTATTGATCTGTAGATTCATAAGAGACATTCTTCATAATTTTATATTATAAATCATTTCTTTTATATTCAAATAGATGATGAAATTGTCCTTCACTTCACATAGATTGTTGAAAACCTTCGCTACCAAAACTCAGTAAATACTAGAAAAGTACGCTGAGAGTGCAGACATCCGCCACGGCAGTTTATTTCTC
>NC_090756.1:35513854-35516354 GCF_036898095.1 Palaemon carinicauda | reverse complement strand
TAGGAATTTTTCCCTGTTGGAGCCCTTGGGATTGTAGCATCCTGTTTCGCTGACAACAACAACAATAATAATAATAATAATAATAATAATAATAATAATAATAATAATAATAATAATAATAATAATAATGAACACAAAGAGGTTGGAACTTTTGAAGTATGTAAATTGTAAAAAAATCATTACAACAATAATCAAATAAATCTATTCCTCAATGTTCACAGGAGGATAATAACTAATAAATTACCTGGAAGGAAATACAATATTTTACTAGTCCGGGTTGTTCATTTCCTTCATTTGCTTTTATGCAAATTCCGCATGAGAGCTAATCTTCCCAACACTCCCAGACAAAATTCTGAAGGCTTTTTTGGTTGAATGGGGCTCGATCTGAGTTACCAGTGTAGACATTACTATTGTACAATTTAATGCAAAGTATTCTCCGTGATAATTGATACTTATTTAATTTACATAATTTGTTCATATTTACTCTTCTTTACTACGTATAATTTTCATCAGATAACGTCTTAATAGAAAACCTTTTCATATCCAGAGGTTCCTTGAGAAGTAGAAAAAGTTGTAATCATTAATTTTCACCATCGATTGGCAACAGCTCGCTGTCAACGTTGCCATCTTATAGTGTGTTTGTATTCCTCGAAACATTAAGGTAGGTTGACAACTACGCACTTTTTTGTTGGGAAGTGTTGCGACGTGGGGTGTTGGGGAGGGGGGGGGGGGCGCTTGCCACATCGCAAGAAAGCGTTCCACATATCGCAACAATTCATGAAAAGACATCGCAGGAAGAATGTAAAATGGTACGACGTCACAAGTTTTTTAAAACAGTTTTAGATTTTGTCACAGTATGATGCGAGGTGATGACCTTGCGTTACCTAACGGCGTTAATGTTGCGACATCCAAGAAACAGGAAAAAGTTTCAGAGAAGATATACTTCACATACTTCAATTTCTTCTTTTACCAAACATCAGTCTCCCCATAATCTGGCCAATTTTCTGGTTCAATCAACTCTTTTCTTCACTTGACCTCACAACCACTTTCTGAAGTTCAGCGCCCAGCCACTCCATATGATCTGCATTTCCTGACTTCATCCAAATCATTCGCCCTATTCAAAAACATTATCTCCCTCCCCCTTCTAGCGATGCAATCAGATCTTATTCAAAATGTTGATCTATCTTTCCCCATATTCTACTTTGTTTGCCACATGAAATATTATCTTGAAGATTTTCACTTTCCCGAAGCCATACAGTACTTGCAAACCGCAGGTCATTCGCATTCTGTCTCTAACTCCCATTTCATTTGAATTATGTAATACACAACTTAATTAGTCATTAAATAAACTGTACTCTTAATAATTCTAGGCAAATCTCTTTATCCTGTATTTCTTATTACGTTTCATCTTAATTCTTCCTTTGTTAATGTTTCGTTTCAAACCATTTCTCCTGCACGATAGAATAACTAACATTAAACATCAATCACTTCTCATCACACAAAGGGAAGATGCCGCTAAATCTTTCTATGAACCTCTTATTCTCACCTTTCGTAAAGAAATGTTAAATAGCCATATAAACAATGCGTTTTTTTCATACGATTCAGTTTTATGTAGACAAGTTTTTCCATCTCCATAAAAAATCACTCATTCACCCGCGCTGAATTTACTTTAATACCTTATATGTTCCTTTTGTTATTTCTAGCTTCTTGAACAAAGCTTTAATCTGCAGGTTCCAAAATTAAAGACGAGACAACAGTAAATGGATATGAGATCGCGAGGGACATTGTCGTAAGGTCTTTACTCCATCCACTTGGATCCCATCCGATCAATCACTCAAAAGGATCTCACGGGAATTCTGTGTTCTTAAGAGTTTATGGCTTCTGTCAAAGGACACAATTCTCCTGAAGATTTAAACTTATCCAGAGATAAGATAAAAAGGACGAGGGACGCTTCAAAGTTCAGATAAAGAGTTGATTTGTGAAGTATCAAAAATCTTTTCCATTGACCAGTCAAATTTCTTGTTTTATCTATTTTCAATTTTCCTTTTTCATACGTTCTTTTTTTATTTAATTATTGTCTTTTGTTTAGATCTAGTTTCAAACAGCTAGTAGAATCAATTATATATAAAGATTTTCTTTATATCACAAATTTCCGTTTATTTGACCGGTACAATTTCTCCTGTTTTCTCTATTTCAACCTTCCTTTTTCCTATATTCTTTTTTTATTCAATTCTTGTCTTTTATTCAACTCTATTTTCATATGAACTTTAAGAATTGAATTATGAATAACAGTCTAATCCGAACCAGGAATAATAGGAACAAGGATAGAATTACCATTCCAGCGAACAACGAGGACGAATCATTCCAGGAATCGTTCCAGGAATCCATTGATATTATAGAATGAAAATATTATTTTTCCATTAAATGAAAATCGTTATTCACCAGTCCTTCATTATTCACTGTTTGATTTATTTCAAGGATGTTTCCTTAGCAGTTGAAA
>NC_090756.1:35503854-35508854 GCF_036898095.1 Palaemon carinicauda | reverse complement strand
CAAATTCTCTAAGTTCGTCAATCCATCGTTTTCTCAACCTTACAGAGAGCTCAAAACTAGCTTCACCGGGTACTTTCTAATTAATATTAAATTTTAGTTTTCTGCAAAATCATTGATTCATATGTGACCATTAAGGGAAAATTATTTTATAAAAGCACTATCGATAAAAAACATCATTTCAGTCTCCCAGAAAACCGTTGCATTGCAACTGGTGGATTCACTTTAGGGGGAGGGGAGTCATGGAGTCATTACGGGAAATGAACTCCTAGTATTTACTGGTCCTGATCTATCCTCATGACTCTGGCGGGCTGTGGGAGGGGAGGGGGGCGAGAGTTGCTCAGGTTTATATATATATATATACATATATATATATATGTATATATATATATATATATATATATATATATATATATATATATATATATATATATATATATATATATATATATATATATATATATATATAATATTTCTATACACACACACACACACACACACACACACACACACACATATATATATATATATATATATATATATATATATATATATATATATATATATATATATATATATATATATATATATATATATATATATATATATATATATATGCAAAAGACCCAAAGAAAAAGAAAAGTATATGAGAGTGAACCCTGACTAGTTTTGTCTTACATCTTCAAGAGTCCTCTTGAAGAGATGAGACGAAACTAGTCAGGATTCACTCTCATTTATTTCAATTTCCCAATAGGTTATTTTGCATCTGAGTACCACATTTCCCTGTGAGTTTAATGCACACACATATACAAACACACACACATACACAAACATACATACATATATATATATATATATATATATATATATATATATATATATATATATATATATATATATATATATATATACTATATATATATATATATATATATATATATATATATATATATATATATATATATATATATATATATATATATATATATATATATATATATATATATATATATATATATATATATATATATATATATATATATATATATATATATATATACACACACACACAAACACACACACAGTGGAGAGATGCTTGCTTGGTTCCGTGGTGCTTTATCCATTTCCGCATAAAGTCGTAGCTTGGTCAAGCACCAAAGCTTTCCCGGAAATCTATGATTGGCTGTGCCAACACACCCATAACATTGGAAGACCTCAAATCATACCTCCTGGAGCAGTACTTGCCGTCACCGGCCGACCACATAGTGAAAATTTATCCGCTCTCAACAACCGTTGGGGAAACAAAAGGATTTGCTAGCCCTCAGGGAAATGACCTATATTTTTTTCATGCAGCCTGCCTCAGACAGCTCTCCTCTTGAAGTGAATCTACTTTATGCCCTTTGGGTAGGGTGCCTACCAGAAGCTGTACGTGCTACCATCGCCGATGTCGATATTTTGCCGATGAAGGACCTGATGACCAAAGCCAATGTCCTTATGGACAGCCACTCCATGGCCTTCAAGACCTTCAACAATACCTCCACTCCTGCGAAGTGGACAACTATTCAACATTGTCAGAAATGGATATGAAAATGGTAAAATACATACGCTCACTCCATGGCGTGCTGGAGAGGCAACAATACTGCCCACCAACCACATACACCACCCGTCGCTTACACCCCAACCAATGACCTCTCCAGCCACTTATTGACATCCATCGGCCGAAGGTATGCTACTACCACTCCAAATTCGGAACTGCTGCAAAAAAATTGTGTGAATGGTTGTCAGTGGCCAAAATACTTGTCGGCAGGCCATCGCTTGCATCGGTAGCCTCCCCAGTCACTAATCCTTTCTTTTTACAAGATATCACAGGAATACCACTTTACCATATCAAATGTGGACATTATCATTACAGAAGCCCAATGAAAATATTCAGAGTACCAGGCATGTAGGACATCCTGCACATCCCTCCGCTTCGAAGACGTCCTTCTCGACGACTCTAACGCCACCCTTCTCTGAGAGGTCAGTACTGGTAGACCTAGACCATGGATACCTTCTCCCATGCACTGAAAGGTGTTTGATTTCATTCATGGAATTCACAACCCTCGCACCATTCTACTGCACAGCTACTGAAGACAAAGTTCATTTGGTATGGCAATGCTAAGGATGCTAAGGATTGGGTCTGCACCTGTACTTCATGCCAAATCTCTAAAGTACATTAACACGCGGATTCAGGAGTGAGCACCTTTGCTCAACCTCAGTGGTGCTTTACCCACATGCACTTCGATGTTGTAGGTTCCTTACCCACATCACAAGGGCCTCGTTACCCATTTACAGCCATCAGCTGCTCCACTCGTTGACCTGAAGCCATGTCCATGGAAACTCTAAGGATGGATGGCGAGATTTGATATCCATGAGCATATTACTTCCAACAGGGATACTACTTTACCATATCAATTGTGGACATTATTATTACATCTCCTGGAAGTCACACTTCATCAGACGAACGCATACAACTTTGCTGCCAATGGAATGGTTAAACATTTCACCATATCTCAAAGTAGCTTTAATGTCCCGCTGCAAGGGCTCCAATTGGTTTATCTAGCTTCCCTGGGTCCTCCTGGGACTAAGAACCACTTCTAGAAAGGCCCTGAATGCCTCGGCAGCTGAAATGGCGTATGGCGACCTGGGGTCGTTCATGCCGAGTTTTTCCCGTCTGCTACCTCCTCCGGCAATCTCCAGCACCTAGATCCCGTTGTGAGAAAATTCCTTCCACGCCACTAAACTTACAAGCCTCAGCTAAGCAACACATACTGACAGATCTGCACTCTAGCAAGGCACAGTGAACGCCCCTTACATGGGCCCATTCCTTGTGATCCGTGGTACGCCAAAAGCATTCCTCCTCAACATGCGTAGCAAAGACTGGGTCTCCATTGATTACCTAAAACCTGCATACCTCCTGTCAGATGACTCACAAACAGTGTGCCTCTCAAGGCAAGGGAGACCTATTTGACATGTATAATTTTTAGGGGGGAGTCATGTACAACACGTGTTTCACACTGATATATTGTGGAGTATTTTTTTTCATTGTATGTAGTGCTCTACACCCCTCTGTCAATAGAACCGGTTTGAGCCTGTTTTTTTATGCATTAATCTGTTTGAATATTTGTGACCTTCTTACACTGAAACAATTGTATAAAAGGCTCAATAGCTGTTGAAATAAATATAGCTGCATTTACACCGTCTCTCAGTTATCACCTGACTGCCCCTTCGCACAGCTTTATATTCTATTTGACAGCATATATACTTTATTTCTTTATCTCCGGAGAAAGTTTTCTCGATCACGTGTGTTGGTTGGTATATTTTGAAGACATTACAATTCTGATATTTGCTTCTATAATAAATACACACACACACACACACTAGTCCAGCAGAGCTGGACTAGTAGGATCCTCCCATACTAGGTTGGTTTGCAGTGATCAGAATAAAGTCTACCACCATCACCAATCTGCAATGACTAAACTAACCTAACAAAAGACATGAATTTATATGTCCAACAACTTCGTCCTGCAGTTTTCTATAAAAGGGTGCATTTGTTGTTGTTGTTATATACTATACAGTATATATATGTATGTATGTATGTATATATATATATATATATATATATATATATATATATATATATATATATATATATATATATATATATATATATATATATATATATATATATATATATACATACATATATATATATATATATATATATATATATATATATATATATATATATATATATATATATATATATCTATATCTATCTATCTATATATATATATATATATATATATATATATATATATATATATATATATATATATATATATATATATATATATATATATATACACAAACAAACAACAAATACAGACACACACATACATAATATATATATATATATATATATATATATATATATATATATATATATATATATATATATATATATATATATATATATATATATATATATATATATGACATAACTGTTTTTGACGCTGTTAATGGTTTATAAAGGACATATCTCTTTTGATGTTGTTACTTTTTTTGGAATGACTTATTGTTAATTTATCTTCGTTATTTATTTATTTCCTTATTTCCTTTCCTCACTGAGCTATTTCTCCCCATTGGAGCCCTTGGCCTTATAGAATCCTGCTTTTCCAACTAGGGTTGTTGCTTGACTAGTAATAATGATAATATATATATATATATATATATATATATATATATATATATATATATATATATATATATATATATATATATATATATATATATATATATATATATATATATATATATATATATATATATATATATATATATATATATGTACTTACTACATTTGATACATGTACAAATACCTACATTTAGATATATCTATACCAAACGAAATAAAATCCATATAAAGACAAAGAGCAGTCCTGCGACATCCCCAGAAGATATCAAGCGGCCCACGTGGCCAATATAATTTCCAGTGGAAGTGAAGAGATGAAACATATGTGACACCCAACGCCATAAAATATTCAGATCACAAAATTAGCCTTTGATGGATGTTGGCCGCGTGAATTTATAGAGTCGAGGGAAATTTAATATATATGTTTTCGTGGAAATAAATTTTTTTATATGGGATTATCATATTGATATATCAGATTCGTTAACAGATACCTTTTATCATTATTATTATTATTATTATTATTATTATTATTATTATTATTATTATTATCATCTAACCTACAACCGTAGATAGAAAAGCAGTATGTTATAAGCCCAAGGGCTCCACCAGGGAAAATAGCCCAGTGAGGAAAGGAATCAAGGAATCAAAGAACAGTTTACCTCAAGCACGACAACTCAAAACGCTACAGAAATCACGGAATTACTTAAATACAAGTAAGTTCTTCTAAACTGATTTGAGAATAGTGAACACATACAGTAGTTTTAATGAA
>NC_090756.1:35483968-35501468 GCF_036898095.1 Palaemon carinicauda | reverse complement strand
CATACAAATTTAAAGAAACATTATCATTACTGAGATCCAGATGTTGAGGAGCCACCGTTCTTAACCTACTTGCAATGATACTTTGAGTTTTATTAGGATTCAACTTTATACCCCTTAATTTGCACCATGCACTAATTTTAGCTAAATCTCTATTAAGGGATTCACCAACCCTAGATCTACAATCAGGAGATGGAATTGATGTAGAGAGAGTAGCATCATCTGCGTATGTAACAAGCTTGTTTTCTAGGCCAAAACACATGCCATGTGTATATAGTATGAAAAGTAATGGGCCAAGAACACTACCCTATGGAACACCGGATATCACATTCCTATACTCACTATGGTGTCCATCAATAACAACTCTTTAAGATCTAATGTATAAAAAATCAATATTTATGCTAAGAAACGACCCACCCACTCCCAACTGTTTCAGTTTAAAAATAAGGGCGTCATGATTAACTCGATCAAAGGCAGCACTAAAATCAAGGCCAATCATACGAACTTCCTTAAAAAAATCAAGGGATTTTTTAGAGCATTGGATATCGTAAGAAGGGCATCACTTGCTTCATGCATTTACGAAAACCAAATTGCAAACTTGGGATCAGATAATTACCTTCAGCAAACCTATCAAGACGTTTTGCTAGATATTCAAAAACTTCAGATAATATGGGAGTTATGAAAAATGAATGGTTATCAGTTGGACTTGACTTTTACATAGAGGAGTAACACTACCAATTCTCCAACAAGTGCTAAAAGCTAATTTTCTTGTTAACTTGCGTAAAATACAGATAACTTTAGAGCTAAGAAAGCTGCAGTCTTTATAAAAAAGACAAAGGAAAACTACCAATTGGGTCTACACCTCCATAAGCATCAAGGTCCATCAGCAGAGCTTTCATTTTACGATATCGAAAAGCTAAACTAGTTAGTTTAGCCCATGGAAAACTGGGATGAGGAAGTTCAAGTTTTTCATTACTCTGTTTACTCTCAAAAACTTCAGCCAAAAGAGTTGCCTTTTCCTTTGGACAGTGAGTGACTGAGCCATCTGGTTTAAGTAAAGGAGGAACTGTTGTAACTACACTAAAGAGTGCAGATTTAAGGGTAGACCACCATTTATGTTCCTGCGTTGTACCAGAAAGTGTTTCTTTTATGGTTAAATTGCATTCCTTCTCAGTTGAGGCAAAATCTCTCCGAGCAAAATTGAAGCTGAGTATAGTTATTCTAGGTCAAATCTGATCTGTTACCCTTCCAAAGATGATAGGCTTCCTTTTTCTCCAAATAAGCACGTCTACAATCATCATTGAACCACGGTTTGTCCTTCACTCGGTACCTTAGCACACGAGAAGGGATACGCCTATCAATTATGTTGACTAGATTCTCATTCAAAGGGACAACAGGATCTACACTATTATATAATTGTGACCAATTCAAGCACAAAAGATCATGTAAAATCCCATTCCAGTCTGCTTGGGATTTCATATAAATTTTACAAGAATATTATATATCAGGAACAGGCTGCTCAGTCTTCACTAATAATGAAATCAAGGTATGATCAGATGTTCCGACTGGAGAACCAACCTTACTAGTTATAACGCCAGGGGAGTCAGTGTATACGAGGTCCAAGCAATTATCAGACCTATGAGTAGCTTCATTTATGATTTGCTCAGAGCCTGATTCACAGGCAAAGTCTAAAGCTCTTAAGCCATGGCGATCGGTAGGAGAGATAGAACTTAACCACTCCCTTTGGGAAGCATTAAAATCACCAACAAAGACAAAAGAAGCCTTTCTATCATCTTGTATCTTAGCCATAATGGTAAGAAGACAATCGAAGATAGAATCATCTATGTCTGGATTCCGGTAGATCGAACACAAATAAAAGTTGTTATGCCTGCCACAAACTTTTATTACCTTAATCTCATGACATCCACATTGATAGCAGGACTTATGAGAAGCAGGGTAATCGGTCCTTATATACACCGCCATTACCCTGGCCCTAAGGATGGCATCACGTTTCAACATTATTGGCTTCCTAAAACTAGTTATAAGGAGCTCAGTTGAGTGCCTCATATTAGAAACCAAAGTGTCTGAGCACAAAAGAATATCATACTGTCTGGGCGCAACTGTAAGGTCTTGGATATTTGCATGAAGACCACGAATATTACAATACAGAAGACGACATTGACGAAATCTAGGACGTACTGGTCCCGGATTTCACTCAATGTCTCCAGACAGCATAAGAATTAATAGAAATAAAAAAGAGACATCATACTTAAAAACTAGATTAACAAGAATTATAACAAAAACAATGCAAACAGAATTATAAACAAAGTGATTGATGATACCCATAGACCATAAAAGAAGTCGGAAAAACTGGTCAACATGGAGGAGCCGATACACCATGCAAGGCTAAATACCCTCCAGGATAGCCACTTCATCTGAAGGGAGGACAGTAAGGATGGTTTTGAAAAGAAAAATAATCAGAAAAAGGAAAAGAAAACCTCCTGATAAACCACCAGGCATCCATGGCCCTTCTATTAAGCCTGCCCAACACACGATTTAAAAAAAACAAGAGGAAGAAAAAAAGAAAAAAAATAAGATAGAATAGTGTGCTTGAGTGTACCCTTAAGCAAGAGAACTCCAACCCAAGACAGTGGAAGACCATGGTACAGAGGCTATGGCACTACCCAAGACTAGAGAACAGTGGTTTAATTTTGGAGTGTCCTTCTCCTAGAAGAGCTGCTTACCCCAGCTAAAGAGTCTCTTCTACCCTTACCAAGAGGAAAGTACACTGAACCAATTGCAGTACAGTAATTAACCCCTAGGGTGAAGAAGTGTTAAGTATCTCATTGTTGTCAGGTGTATGAGGAAAGACGAGAATATGTAAAGAATAGGCCAAACTATTCTATAATGTATTTATAAAATATAAGGATTTTACTCTTCAAAATTTTTCCTTAAAAAAAAAAAAAAAAACATATTTTATTCCTTTCCACTGATGTTTCAGTATTACTATATAAAAAAAAATAATAATTTCAATCAGGTCTCTATTAGATTCGATTATTATTATTATTATTATTATTATTATTATTATTATTATTATTATTATTATTATTATTATTATTATTATTATTATTTCAGATAGTTGACCCTCTTTAAGGGAAGTGTTGCTAAAGACAATGGCTGCCTCAGTTGTATTGCTCTTGTACTCTGTCTTCTCAATGGGTCTTATTATCTTTTTTTTTTCAAGATTACTGCATACAGCCAGTTTCCAAATTACAAGTTGTGTGCAATGATTCTGAAAAGAATATTATTATTATTATTATTATTATTATTATTATTATTATTATTATTATTATTATTATTATTAATCAAACTATAACCCTAGCTGGGAAAGCAGTATACAGTAAGCCTAAGGCCTTCAACATGAAAAAAATAGCCCAGTGAGGAAAAGAAATAAAGAAATAAATTACAAGAGAAGTCATGGGCAATTAAAATAAAACATTTTAAGAACAATAACAACATTAAAACAGACATTTCATATATAAACTATAAAAAGAGACTTATGTCAGCTGGTTCAAAATAAAAATATATGCTGCTAGTTTAAACTTTTGAAGTTCCGCTGATTCTGCTACCTAATTAGGAAGATCGTTCCACAGCTTGGCCACAGCTGGAATAAAACTTGTAGAATACCATATAGTATTGATCCTCATGATGAAAAAGGCATGTCATATGTCTACTGTCTTATTAATTTTTGCTGTTATTTGGAAGGAAACTGAAGTTTCATTGACTTCTATAGTTCAACATTTCTCGTTTTCACTCAAAGCAAGAGTTTTGTTACTCTGCCCCTTTTGTGCAGTAATTCTGAAAAGAAAATAATAAGAGTCATTGAGAAGACAAAGTACATGATCAATGCAACTAACCCAAGGGTCCCAACAGGAGAAAATAGCCCTGTGAGGAAAGGAAATGATGAAATAGATAAAATAAAGGAAAATTATTGAATAAAGAATATAAGGTATTTCAAAATCAGTAACACCTTTAAAATAGATTTGTCATTTATAAACTGTGAAGAGAGACCTATGCCAGCCTGTTCAACATCAAAATATTCGTTGCACGTTTGAACTTTTGAGGTTTCAATGACCCAATGTAGTGATATAGTCCTATCGATAGGAGACTTTAATTTCAGAATGAATAAATAATTAACAAATTTCCAGAGCAGAAATCAAAATGAAATTGCAACTATTTCACGTCTGAAATTTACTGTATTTTTGTCAAAAAAAAAATCAACTGTTTCACCTTCGTATTTTATTGAATATTTGCCAAAACATCAAAAGATCAACTGTTTTACATTCTTAACTTATTGTATTTTTACCAAACCAAACTCTTTTCCTTCATTAGTTTATTGTATTTTTGTCAACACTAAAAAAATGGCTATTTCATTTTTATTAATTAACTGAATATTTTGTTGAAACTTAAAAAGATTCAACTATTTCTCGCTCGTAATTTTAATTTATTGTATTTATGTCAAAACATATTTCCCATTCCCTGAGCGTCAGTGGTTGCTGGAGGAAATGACCTAACCCATAAATCAATGTACTTTTCTGGATTCCAGGAATACCTGGAAATTGATATTCCAACACCTTGTAGTTATGTGGACATAATGGTCTTACTTCAGCCATAAAGGCCAAAAAGATATTAGGAAATGTTTGGGAGATTACATAGCACGAATTTTATATCTACTTTAGAATAAGACTATGAATGCAAAGGTGTTTTTACGTGAAATTATTTTTGTTTTTATATGGGAATATATATATATATATATATATATATATATATATATATATATATATATATATATATATATATATATTTATATATATATATATATATATATATATATATATATATATATATATATATATATATATATATATATATATATATATATATATATTATATATATATATATATATATATATATATATATATATATATATATATATATATATATATATATATATATATATATATATATAAGTATGTATAAATATAATTTTCTGCTTGTAACTGATTTCAATTTGAAGAGTAAAATAGCATATATATATATATATATATATATATATATATATATATATATATATATATATATATATATATATATATATATATATATATATATATATATATATATATATATATATATATATGCTATTTTACTCTTCAAATTGAAATCAGTTACAAGCAGAAAATTATATTTATATATACTTATATATATATATATATATATATATATATATATATATATATATATATATATATATATATATATATATATATATGCTGTATATATATATATATATATATATATATATATATATATATATATATATATATATATATATATATATATATGAATTGAATATATATATATATATATATATAGATATATATATATATATATATATATATATATATATATATATATATATATATATATATATATATATATATATATATATATATATGTATATGTATGTATGTATATAAATTTCATAAATAATTGTTTTTATGTCCAGAATTGCATGGAAATTGTGAGATTATTTGCAGATAGAGTTAGAATTTAAATGAAATCTGAATAGTTTATCCAATTACGAATATATATCAATATCTATCTATCTATCTATCTATCTATCTATTTATCTATCGATCTATATATATATATATATATATATATATATATATATATATATATATATATATATATATATATATATATATATATATATATATATATATATATACACACACGTATATATATATTTATATATATATATATATATATATATATATATATATATATATATATATATATATATATATATATATATATATATATATATACCTGCGAGGGTAAGGCAATGACTCCTCATGACTCAGTAAGTTAACCTATAGGCTTCCAAAACACCTCCCCCTTTTGCTCACAAGGATGGCGAGGTCAGATACCACAAGAAATGATCGAGCTCTAGCAGTTATGGAAACACCAGTACAAGAGATTGCCAGGCGCGTACGTTTCCAGCCCCCCCTCCCCCCCCCCCCCCCCTCGTTAGGCCATGAGGAAATAGGCAGCTGGGTGATGAAGATTAAACATATTGATCCAGAGACGGTCTCTATCAAATTTGTCACCAAATTGTTTTAGATAAAACAAAAATTCCATTTTCTATGATGTATTCAAAATACCTTTTATTTGGACGCTAGGCCATTGTTCCCTATTTGGTGATGATTGGATGAAATCGTCGAACATGAAACTTTTTATTAAGACAAATGACTCAACTGTCGAGATAAACGTTTTCTGCGTAATGCATCTGTGATATGAAGTCCTTTTATGGTTGTGTGTCTGTCATTGCAACAGTGTGTCACTAAAAATGGAAATAATATATTTTATGGAATAAATTTGACAGGGAAATAAGATTAAAGAGTCTGGTTACTTAAATCAAATGCTACGAAAATTACAATTGATTTTATCAAAATATGTGAATTTCGAAGTAAAGAATTCGGTATTCAATTACTAGTATTATTAGCAAAGCTACAACCTTAGTTGAAAAAACAGGATGCTATAAGCCTAGGGGCTCCAACAGAGAAAATAGCCCAGTGAGGAGAGGAAAGAAGGAGATACGTCCACTACAAGAAAAGTAATGTACAATTAAAACAAAATGCTATAGAACAGTAACAGCGGTAGATTAGATGTTTCATATATAAACTAGAAAAACTTCAAAAAGAAAAAACAAACGAGGAAAGAAATGAAGATACAAAGGTGTACTCGAATGTACCCTCAAGCAAGAGAACTCAAGACAGTACTTTATCCCACGCCAGGGCGTATAAGTATTATATCATAAAGCGTTATTGTGCTATTTACGTTTAAACCATAAGAAAAATATTTCGTCTTTCAAATGATTGTGACCATTTAAACCTTATTTTCACGTTCTCTATTTTTCTTGGTATCCTTTTGCAGTTGAGATATTTTGGTCCCTTGACTTAGATAAGATTATTTGCCTATTGACTGAATAAGAAACTGATTCGCACAAAATAGACAGTAAGCAGTCAGGGAAAGGATGTTATTATTATTATTAATATTATTATTATTATTATTATTATTATTATTATTATTATTATTATTATTATTATTATTATTATTATTATTATTATTATTATTATTACAAGCTAAGCTACAGCCCTATTTGGAAAAGCACGATGCTATAAGCCCAATGGCCCTGGCAGTATATTATATAATTTCTAATAAATCAGTAAATAAAAATAAGAATATCTTTAATATATTTAATATCTTCACTGTGAGTTAGATAGTATATCCGGTTGTGTTGGAAAATTTAATGTTGTTATTTTTTTTATATAGAATCTTGGCAACTGTGTTGAAAATGTTCCAGGTAGTATTGTGAACATAGAAAAATATGTTGCCAGTTTTTTCATTTGGTCCCACATGACTTTCTACTACAGAAACTAAAGTCACTAAAATCGAGCAGTTCGATCAAGATTGGAAAATAGCGCCTACATACATATAGGTTCAGATATTTTTCTGCATGACATTTTTTTAGTTTTTGGGGTATTGTGGCACTATAAAGGTAGGTATATAGTGAATAAATTGTGATTTAATGTTATTCCTGTTTGGAAATGTTGAATTAATCTTCAAATATTTGTTTCTTTACATGAGTGAATAAAAGTTCTGCGCCATCACTATGAACAATATAAACAAAGATGTCCATTTCTGTAACTTCTGGAGAACCACCAACAAAAAGACCGTCAATTGACTTCAATCGATGTCTAAAATGCCGAAGGGAAAAATGGACGAACACTAAAAGCAAAGGAAAAGAGCTGGAAGCAATGACATGGTCTAAAAGCGAAAGTTATCAGAACTTCCTTGACACTATCGAGCTCCGAGCTGAATATGGGAATCAGGACTTCATTCAATTAAATCAACGGATGCACGGTTTATCAGCAGAAATCCTGAACGACAACCATGCTGTTTGGCACAGAACATGCTATAGTGAAGTCACACACAAGGGACACACTAAGAGAGACAAGAAGTGCTATGAAAAGGCACTTACAACAAGCGACCCTGGTATGTTGTCTTACAGGAAAGGTGGGGGCCGACCCACGTCATCAACTGCCACTCTTACGTCTGACAGAGATGCAGGTGTTGATTCGACCAATAGAAAGCTCACACGATCTCACGTGAGTGCATTTAACAGAGAACTATGCTTCTACTGCCAAGAAATCAAACACACCAAAAAACACGCCAGGGCAGGATCCACACCAGAGGAGCTTCATATATGTAGAAGTGCAGACATTGGACAATCAATCAAAAAAATTGTTGATGCCAGTGACAAAGACTTGTGGAAGCTAATCATGGCCGACATCCTTGCAGATGGAGACTTTCTTTCCAGGGACATCAGATACCACAAAAGCTGCCATAGGATGCACTGGCAACGCTATTTGCAACATCCCCAAAGACCCAGTACAAAGAAGGACCATTCGAATAAAGACACAGTGGCATTCATATCAGGTGAGATAGAATTTTTCGCCGAACTACGAGAGCGTTTGCATAATGGAGACATTATAACACTGACCGATGTTGCTGCATTGTACTCTGACATGATGTACGACCATCGAATTCCCGACAAGCAAATCTCACGACAGGCCTTCTTAGCAAAAATCGAACAAAATATTACCAATTTCACAATCACTGATGCCAGAGGAAGGAAGCCCGCAGTGATACATTCCAGGGAATCTGGTCGGTCTGCCATAGACCAGGCAATGGAGGAGAGAGACCTGAAAGCAGACATAACAGCAATATACCGCTGCTCAAAGGTCATCAGACAAGCAGTGGTACAGACCAGAAAAGAACATCCGTGGTCCTTTGATGGTTCTTTAGTTGGATGTGGTGAAGCTGGTGTTCCAGCTGAACTAATGACATTAATGCGATGGATCTTGCAAGGGGCAAAAGCTGCAACAACAGAAACAGGTACTGAACTGTTGCATAAATCATGTCTCGTTCTGTCTCAATCCATCGTACAGGCTTGCAAGACAGAACGACAAGTGGCACTCATCCCACTTTCATCTGACTCCAGATTTCGTAATACATTTGAAAGCCCTTATGCTATAGGACTCTCGTTATACATGTACCACAACTTTCGAAGTCAGAAGGCGGTGTGGTGTCTCTGCTGAACATGTGTGGCGCTGGGATTTCATATGATAGAGTCACAACAATATGTGACACCATTGCCCATGCTGTTGCCAAGAATATCAAAGAGTATGGTGTATATATACCACCAGGTCTTCTGCGCAATAATAGGATACGGGCTTCACTGGACAATGTCGACAAAAAATGGACGCCCCAGACGGAAAAGGAAGTTTCCATGGAACGGCAATGGCAGTATATCAGCGATCAGGTCCAGGCGAAACAGTGATCAAACCTGTGCTGTTCAGTGAGAGTCCAACGTCTGAGTCTCTACATGATGTGCCACCCACCATACTCAACTTGGTTACTTGTGACATAGAAGGCAGTCCAAAGCCCAGGACCAGCCCACACTATAGCAGCTACAAGATTGGGGTGTATGACGAGTATTACATGACATCACAAAGCAGTGACATACAGTGGATGGTGGCACGCTTATTTAATAGACCTGGCGTCCAGGAGCTTGGCTCAGAAGTATCCCCAGGAGACAATGATGAACGCGAAGATCAACCAACAACTGACAGGTTAAACAAGAGACAGTTTGTGCCTGTTTGGTCTGCTTACAACTCTCTCACCCACGTGCCACTAGCTACAGATGCTCCCGCAGTAATTGATCAAGCCTTTGGTCTTCCAATCATCAAAGCTCCTACTCATGAACGGTCCACTTTAGTTACATCTCTGGAAAACTTGTATAGGTTGAATGAGCTTGTGACTGTCCCAGAAAACCAACTGGTGGTAACCATGGATATGGACCTGTATAAACGAGATCTAAAACTCCCATACCTGGATCCGCAGTACAAGGACAAATGGGTGTTATGCCCTGGCGGGTTCCACAGAGTGTTGTGTTCCTTGAGGTGCTTAGGCAGGACGATTGAGGGGAGCGGTATTGATGATGCATGGCAGGAAGCAGACATATACAGCAGTGTTACTGTTGCCCGGATCATCAGTGGCAACCACCATAATAGGGCTCTTCAAGCTCACCAAATAACACTCCAAGCTCTCTTTGACCTATGGTTTAGTGCATTCTTGGATGACCACCCGATAGTGTGATTCACTACGTTCAGCTGCACAAGAATTGACCGACGCATGCAAGGCCAATTTTGAAGTCCGTACTGTGGAGGATTTATTTTATTTAATTTTTATTTTTTTGTTTTTGCCAAATCCAGAGAGAGAGAGAGAGAGAGAGAGAGAGAGAGAGAGAGAGAGAGAGAGAATTTCATTTGCTTTAGTTTTGCTAGATCGCGCGAGTGTGTGTGTGTTTGTGTGTGTGTTTGTGTGTTTGTTTGTGTGTTTGTGTGACTGCGGTGCGCGCCGAAGAGCAAGTGGTAGTTAGAGAATGATCGTTGGTGGTGAGAAAGACTGTTGGTACAAATGAGATTGTTTGTTTACATTTTTTAGTTAGGTTACGACAGTGGTGAATGTTTCGGAGCGAATGCTTTTTTTGATTGACTGCGTCCTGAAGCAGTTGTGTGGTTGAATGCTGGATTATTATTTTTTGACCAGCGTGGAAGTGTTTTTGATTTTTCTGAGTAAGTACAGTTTTGTTTATCTTTGCTTGTCGTGATTGTGAATGATAGGAACAATTTATTATTTATCTTTGATTATAGTGCGATAGTTCAGTTAGCTAGAAGTGTTCGTAAGTGTTTTTCTTTTTTATTTTGGCAGGCTGCGATTCCTCCTTTGGAGAGACCGAATTTTGAAAGTGGATTTATTGTTGATGACCTGGCCTGTATTAAGATTTTGTTTGTACTGCTCATTTGACTGCTCAACTGTTGACGACCTGGCCTGTGTATTTGGATTGATGATGATGATGATGACGATGATGATGATGATGATGATACTGGCACCTGTGACTCAAGGAGTTGAGGCCGATATGGCATATTGAGAGAGATTCCTGTTTACCATATAGTGGTAGTTTGCCGTGAAAAGACAGTTCGGCTTGTGTGTGGCGTCAGTGCTGGTGTCGCAATATATATAAACATATATTTTGAGTTGGTGTGCGGTTTAGATTTAAGTTTGTTAGGGTTTTTTGCGTTTATTTGGATGGGGTTTATGGTATATATAGTGTAAAGTTTTTGATGCTGGTGATTCTAGTTTAAAGTGTTAAGTTTTGATTAGTTTAAAGTTTTTTTTGGATGGTTTGGTTTGATTTATTATAGTTTGTAAGAAATATATAGTTTTAAGGTCATGTTTTTGTTTTGTCTTGTCCTTTTGTCCAAGAGTCTGGTATAGATAACGTAAGGGGAAAGTTTGTTTTGTTGAGACAATTGTCTGTAGGTGTGATTCAGGGTGTGGGGCTTGTTTTTTAAACATCCCGCCACATTATTTTGGCGCCCGAACAGGGACTGCTGAGGCGGGACTGATAGCTGGACTCTTTGACGAAGGACTGATAGGATACAAATTTAGAATTAAGGTTGAAGGAAAATGGAAGGTAAATATAAGGCTTTAGAGGAGGAATTGCGGCTGAGTAAGGAGCGTGAGGAGAGGTTGCTAATAGAGAATGAGAGGTTGAACTGGGAGAATGCGGCGATGCAGAAGGAGCTTAGGGAGTTAAAGGGGACAGTAGAGAGAGTGGAAGAATGTGTTGAGATGAGGATGCGAGAGAATGAAGAACGAATAGAGAAACGAATGGAAGATATGATGGGGCAAGTCATGGGATGATGAAAACTATAATGGGTGAAGGTGCAGTCGGAGGAGTGTCCTCAGCTTCGGGCAATGGGTTGGTAGTGGAAGAGAAGGATAAGGTAGGTGATAATGGGAAAGGAAGTGATAGTGATAGTAGTAATAGTGATGGTGATGTTGAAGATAAGGGAATTAGGCATAGTAGGGATGAACAGAAAGGTGAGAGGAAAGATGAAAGGAAAGGTAAAAGTGATGTGAAGAAACAGAAAAAAAAGTATCAGGCTGATAGCAAGGATGATCGTGAATGGGTGAAAGTGGTAAGTAAGAAAAAGGGTAAGAAGGGAATGGTTAAGGATAGGAATTTAAGTGTGGAAGTGGATTCATTATATTCGAATGAGGAAGAAGGTAACAAGGGAGTAGACAGTGATGATAGCAGTGAGAATGAACGTGATGTGTGTAAGACTGTGTTTATGAGAGAGGTACCTCGGTGTGAAAGGTTCAATGAGCATAGCAGTAGGGATGTATATGATTTTTTCAAGGAGTATGAGAGGTATTGTCAGGGTAAGTATGGTGATAGTAAAAGAGTTTGGGCTAGGGAGTTAGGAGAATATTTGACTGGGTATTTGTTGACGATGTATGGAGTGATAATGAGTGTAGGGGACGTTGATTATGAAAGTGTGAAAACGAGAATAATTGAGCAGGTAAAACGTATGAAAGGGAGTGTTAAGTATAAGCGTAAGAATGATTTTGATGAAGCACGGATGAATGCAGGAGAAGCGATATCAATGTACGTATGTAGGTTGGAAACTTTAGCTAGGAAGAAGTATGGGGATGAAGGTATAAATGAGAATAAGGAGTTAATGAGGAAGTTTTTGGCTACTGTACCCGAGAATGTTGCTGACTTTGTTAACTTGAAACGGAAGGAGAAAATGAGGTGGACGAAAGAAAGATTGACATGGGATGATATTTTAGAGATAGTTGAGGATTACGAGTTGGATAGGTGTATGAAAGAAAGTAAATCTGTGAGTGTAAGAACTGGAATGGAAGAAAGTGTAATAGAATTTGGTAGTTATAAGGGCGCAATTTTGAGAGGACCAATGAGGGTAGCTGATAATGTAGTAGATAGGAGTGTTTGGGCGAGTAATGTGGGAATACCTGTAAGGACAAATGAAGGATTTAGGCAGGGTAATTGGCGCAATAGGGATAGGAGTGTTAGTGCGCATCGAGGTATGTCAGATAGTCGTGTCCGTAAGGAAAAGTGTTATAGGTGTGGAAAGGAAGGTCATAAGAAGAATGAATGTAGATGGGCATTAGGAGCATGTTTCGGGTGTGGAGAGACAGGGCATCGTATTAGCGACTGTAAGAAAGAGAAAGTGATTAAGTGTTATCGGTGTGGTATGACTGGGCACGTAGCAAGTGGATGTAGGAGTAATCGTATGAATGTGATTTGTGGTAATTGCGGTAAGGATGGTCATTATGCTAGAATGTGCAAGGAGCCGCGGGGTAAGTGTACTGAATGTGGTGCAGATGGGCATGTAGCTAGGGTATGTAGGAAGAAGGGAATAAGTCAGCCAGGATGTTCGGGAAACTAGAGTGTAAGAGGGTTCAGCTGGGTGAGTCCTCCTGTGTGTGTGGAAGGAATAAGAGGTTTGAAAGCTTTAAAGTTGGTGAGAGAGTGATGAAAGAAGTAATTGAAAAGGGTAGAATGAATGTAAATAAGGTGCGTGATAAATTTGAAGGTCCCTATGAGGTGTTAGAAGTTGGTTCGAGTGGATTAAGTTACGTTGTGGGTAAGTTGTGTGTGGGTGGTATTGTGGAAAAAATTAGGGCCCACCACAACCAGTTGCGTAAATGGAAAGAGGTACCTGAGTATATCCAAGAGAATGGGATGAGTAAATGGTTGAAAAGGAACAAGGGTGAACCTAGTATGTATGAGGACTTAGGTCTGGAAGGTAAACAGTTAGTGTTAGTAGAATATAAGAAAAGGAAGAATACAAGAGCTTTAAGTAAAGATGAAAGAAGGGGAAATTTTATAAGTAAAAGTGATAATAGAAATAAGTATGACAAGGGTGTAAATGTGCAAGTGTGTATGGAAGATAAATGTGTTAATACAGATGAATCATGGCTGAGTATGAATGATACCTATAGTGTGTGTGGCTTTTCCTTAGGTGATGTAAAAGAAAGGATGACGAATGCGAGAGTGAGAGATAGGAGAATGATTAGTAGTATGAATGAATCTTTTACTAAAGTTGAGAATGTTTTTGATGAAATGGATGAACTGTTTACAGAAATGAGTGTAATTATAGGGCCAGATGAGAACGAGGTAGATATGATTGTACATGATATATTAGATGATAGGGATTTAGATAGGAATAGTGTTAATGTAGCGAATGATTGTGATAAGGAAGAAGTGAATGAGAGAGTATATGGAGGCCCAGTTACTCGGAGTAGAGGTCCCGTTCCCGACTGCGACTGGGTTATGAAAAAAATAATGTAAGTGTTGTGTGAGAAGGATTTGGCAAAGTAAGGGGGGAGGAATGTGGAGGATTTATTTTATTTAATTTTTATTTTTTTGTTTTTGCCAAATCCAGAGAGAGAGAGAGAGAGAGAGAGAGAGAGAGAGAGAGAGAGAGAGAGAGAGAGAGAGAGAGAGAGAGAGAGAATTTCATTTGCTTTAGTTTTGCTAGATCGCGCGAGTGTGTGTGTGTTTGTGTGTGTGTTTGTGTGTGTGTTTGTGTGTTTGTTTGTGTGTTTGTGTGACTGCGGTGCGCGCCGAAGAGCAAGTGGTAGTTAGAGAATGATCGTTGGTGGTGAGAAAGACTGTTGGTACAAATGAGATTGTTTGTTTACATTTTTTAGTTAGGTTACGACAGTGGTGAATGTTTCGGAGCGAATGCTTTTTTTGATTGACTGCGTCCTGAAGCAGTTGTGTGGTTGAATGCTGGATTATTATTTTTTGACCAGCGTGGAAGTGTTTTTGATTTTTCTGAGTAAGTACAGTTTTGTTTATCTTTGCTTGTCGTGATTGTGAATGATAGGAACAATTTATTATTTATCTTTGATTATAGTGCGATAGTTCAGTTAGCTAGAAGTGTTCGTAAGTGTTTTTCTTTTTTATTTTGGCAGGCTGCGATTCCTCCTTTGGAGAGACCGAATTTTGAAAGTGGATTTATTGTTGATGACCTGGCCTGTATTAAGATTTTGTTTGTACTGCTCATTTGACTGCTCAACTGTTGACGACCTGGCCTGTGTATTTGGATTGATGATGATGATGATGACGATGATGATGATGATGATGATACTGGCACCTGTGACTCAAGGAGTTGAGGCCGATATGGCATATTGAGAGAGATTCCTGTTTACCATATAGTGGTAGTTTGCCGTGAAAAGACAGTTCGGCTTGTGTGTGGCGTCAGTGCTGGTGTCGCAATATATATAAACATATATTTTGAGTTGGTGTGCGGTTTAGATTTAAGTTTGTTAGGGTTTTTTGCGTTTATTTGGATGGGGTTTATGGTATATATAGTGTAAAGTTTTTGATGCTGGTGATTCTAGTTTAAAGTGTTAAGTTTTGATTAGTTTAAAGTTTTTTTTGGATGGTTTGGTTTGATTTATTATAGTTTGTAAGAAATATAGAGTTTTAAGGTCATGTTTTTGTTTTGTTTTTGTCCTTTTGTCCAAGAGTCCCGCTGCTGATAACGTAAGGGGAAAGGTTGTATTGAGGAGACATTGGTCTGTTTAGAGTGATTCAAGGGTGTGGGGGTTGTTGTTGCAACATCCCGCCACAGTACGGCACACCAAACATTTGCAATGAAGCTGGAGTCCATGAACCTTGAAAAGCAGCTTCGTGACTATGATGACGCTCATGACCAAGATCCAATGTACAAGTGGGCGCGTATGTACATGAAACAGGTGATGGTTCTGCTGCAGTTCCAACTCACTACACAGGAGGGTAACTGGTTTCTCTACTTGTCAGCACTAGAAAAGCTCTGTGTCTACTTCTTCGCGTGCAATAGATTGGATTATGCGCAGAACATACCCGAATACATAGCTCAAATGCAAGAGATACAAACCACAGATCCAATGATTTGGCAAGAGTTTGTAAATGGTGACTTCACAGTGAATACAAGCAACACTATCCCGTTCACTCGTATTGCAGTAGACCAGGCAAGGGAGCATCAAAATAAATCTACCAAAGGTTAAGGAGGAATCTCTGGAATAACATCAAACCCAAAGACTTTGCTGAAGTTCTGTCTCACTGGTCCTGAGTTGGCACGCATTGCTTCCGAAAGTGAACAACTGGCAGCAGTGTCCAACAGTGCTACAATACAACAACAGCACCACTGCCTCTCTCAGGCCAAAGTTTGTCGCCAGGAACAGGCAATCACACAACTGAAGAAGGTACTGTCGCCATGCAACATCTTTAGTGGATCAAAAGGAACTGAGACTGGGCCCGCCAGTGATGCAAAGACAGGTCGGATGTTCAAGCTTCTGTCGAAAGAGATCATTCCTGACAACATCAAAGAAATCATTCTGTCCACAGAGCAGATTAGCATGGATGCATACAGAAGTTTCATTGAAGATCGTCTGATTGGCAATGGAAACCTGTGGGCCAAGATGACAAAGGTTAAACTGCTGTCTTGGTCAGCAACTGCCAAGGAAATTAAACTGAAAGCCAGTTCCCTAGTGATCACACTGAAAGCAACATCATCACTGTTTGCTAGGATGCTGGTGATAGCACGATCTTCAAGGGATGACATCAACTTAGAGGAAGTGGATGGCACCCACGAGTTTATTTACATAAACAGGTTACTGATGCAACCAGATGGAGCAATCCACCCGACCACTGACAAGAGCATGGTAATCCACCTGCTGGAGAACCTTCAGGAGACAGATGACAATACAACCCCAGGAATCAATGCTCAGGGCACCAACGATGAAAACGAGGGTTTCTGTCTTGTAGTTGATGGCATGGCTGTATTGCATGAGTTTATGGCTGTCAAGAACGTCAAAAACTGCAAGGATTTAGGCACATCATATGTCAAGTTGATTGATTCAAAAGCTCGAGGTTATGGCCAAGTGAGGATCATCTTTGATAATTACACCATAGTATCTTCACTCAAGGAGGGCACACGGGAGAGCCGCAGAGGCAAGTCCAAGGGAATCAATTCCTACATTGTAGAAGATGCAACTTGTATCAAAGACAAAGGTACATTTCTTGCAAGCAATGAGACAAAGGATTCACTCACTTTGTACCTGGCACAACAACTCATCAACCAGAGTACTACCAAGAACCTAGTAACCGTGACACGCAGCAGCATTATAACAAACTCTGAATGTAATGTATCTACAGGTGTAAGCACCCACGAAGAAGCTGACACTCTGATGATATTACACGTTGTACAAGTAGCAGGAACAGGATTTGAAGTCCACATATACTCACAGGACACTGATGTTCTGCTCTTGGCTCTTCGTAGGGTGCCAATGCTTGGTACGCGACCAGCAATGATCATGGGCACCGGAGAACGCCGTCGCATCATCCAGCTGAAACCCATCTATGACAAGTTTGGTTCCGACAAAGCATCAGCTTTGATCAAATGGCATGCGCTGACTGGATGCAATACAACTGGGCATATACAA
>NC_090756.1:35459753-35470968 GCF_036898095.1 Palaemon carinicauda | reverse complement strand
AAGATCGTAAAGGTAATGGCTTATTGCTTTATATTTTCAAGTGCTAATGAAATTGGTGATAAGCAACGAAAGCTATTATGTTTTTAATGTTGTTTACTTAAAAGGGTCTTTAAGAAAATTATCTATTGCGATGGACGTAAACGGTTTTTAAGAAGTAACCTTTCCTGATGTTCTCTATATAGATATTTCCTTAGATTATATGAAAATATTCAATGAAATCAACTTTTTTTTTAGATTATTAAAATACTACGACAGAAACTATGAAATCAATAGCATTTATTTCATCTTGTTTGCGGAATTAAATAATGAAGTAAAGCACACTTAATTTCTCCCAAGATTAGACGAGATTCTATAGAGTTTTACTGCTTCTCAAAGACCTGCAATTATGAATACTGTAAAAGATGAGCTATACTCTTAGTTGGAATTATATAGATAAAATGTCCGAAAGGAAGCAACTTAACATTCCTCTATATATATATATATATATAACATGCTAGTTATTATGAAAAGCAGAGGTACAAGAGGTCAGTGTTAGAATTTAAAAGGTGCAGGTAATTGTGAAACCTGCCAACTTGTGAAATGGACATTGAATAAACATCAATTAGGATTTTTTTTTTAACCTAGACTGACAGATAAGTTGAAAATTACAATAAAAGATACCAAAATAAGTAAAACGAAAGATAGAAACTTGAGATCATAATGGACATTTCATTTACCTCTTTACATTCCAATACTTTTTTTTTAATAAAAAAGGGAAATGGCAAGTAAAGTTAAATGGAATTTTATCTGATATTAATTCCAGTTATACAAAAGCAGCATTTAATAATTATAGCAAAAACTATATGTTGGATAATTGAAGATTAACATCCAAGAGTAACTGTAGTCGCCGCAGATATTATTGCCGAAATAACTCTCTCCTCTCATTGACGTCATGGTAATCAAGTTGTCATCCGATTAACAGTGGTCACAACACATCCCCTTAAAGTGATTATACGTTGGTATAGTTTGAAATTTGTAAGGAGATGTATTGTGAACGGTGCTAACGGGGGAGACGACCTGATTGGTTATGAAGCTATCAGAGGGTGGGGCTTGTTTCACCCGGAATATTTGTGGCGACTATAGTCAGTCTCATTATAATGCGAAGTATTGACAACCCAGTACTGGGACATTAATTCTGACTCGATCCGTGTTACGGGAATAGGTCGTAAACAACCAACTGTTCTTATTTCACGATATAACTTGCGTAGAAAGGTTCTTAAAAATTGGTTCATTTTGGACGTCAACATCATAAACTTTAAACTCTAAAGAAATTCTTTTATGGTGAGTTTTCAAAATGAAGTCGTAAAAAGTTTGTTTATTCCGTCTTGGTTATACTCATTTTCGTTCTCAAGAAGGAGGTAAAAAACATTTGCATCAGATAAAATCTATGATATTATCAGTTCATATTTTTTTTGTAATTTTCTTCGCCTAAATCCTGGATTTTTTTTTAATTACAGACAGACAGACATACAGACAAAAGCATAAAACCTATGAAGTATGAAATTATAATTTTCAAGATATCGTTTTTTATTCCAGCCAAATAAATATATTTTTCCTGTCAAAAACTATCAATATTAATAGGTAAATTTGGGCTCCTAATACCAATGAAAAGGGAAAAGTTGTACTTTATTGTTATTTACGTTTATGAATTTACATAAAATACCCAATTAATGTCACTAGCATTACAGGAGTCTAAAAGTCATTTTCAAAATCATTTCTAAACTACCATTTCTTTACATATCCCAATATATAAATTAAATTACGTAGAATGATTACAAATAAGGAAAGAAAAATACTAATTTTAAGAATTAATATAAGCACTCCTGTAATAAGAAAATAATCTGATGATTTTAGCAATACAAAATGTATATGTAAAAATAAATGTAAATGTATTTGTATATGCAAATATAATCATAAATGTGAATGTATATGTAAAAGTATGTGTAATGTTGAAGGCTTGTCCTGGAGAAAATGTGTCCTCCTATGAAAATTAAAAACAGGGCAATCGACTAAAATGTGTTTCGCTTTAGAACGGTCTGTACTGACACATGCTTGGCTTAATCTTTGAGACCAGCAGGATCAACCAGGTGGTTTGCTTACTTAATCATTTCTTTCTCACAAGGCCAGGCTCCACGCCCAGATAGATAAAACCGAGTAACCTGTCCCCAAATGCTCTGAAAATATATGTGAAAGGAAAGAATCTTTAGGAAATGTTTATGAATATGTTATAAAACACATTTAAACTTACTTTTGAAAATCCTGATAGTTCAAACATGTAATGTATTTGTAAGCCGCTTACAAATACTTGACAAGTTCCTTAACTACTTGTAAATTAGTGATTAGGCAAATGACTTTGTTTGTCAGGGTACAAAAACATCTAGGATAAACAACATAGATTATTAGCACAGCCTTAACTGGCTCTAATACGGTTCATCAGCAATGCTATAGCAATTCTCTACCAACTACACATTGCCTCTGCTCTCTCTCTCTCTCTCTCTCTCTCTCTCTCTCTCTCTCTTCCACTTTTGCAAGAAGGAAAGTTTGCTGGAGTTATGGTATGCTGGATAGAGACAGAAGGAACGCCACAACAACCAAAACACTGAAATGTCGCTTCGAGTTGAGGCTATTTAAAGCCGTCCGCCTTGAGTGGAAATATATATCCTTCAAGAAAATAGAAATACACAAATTTTAGCTTTCTTGATGAACTATTATTTACCTCCGAAATCAGTTTAGAACTATTTCAGAGGTTAGATTTTTTCTTATCACTTTTTCAAGATTTTTTTTCTTTTATAGAGATAGGAGTAAGTGATCATTTATATTTGTAAGAAATTTTCTGGTTACATTTTTGTATCAAACTTCATTAGTGAGGCCTACTGTAAATACGAAATTTTTCGATGATCTGCTAATTATGAAAGTACTATTAGATAGCACTACAAAAACACTAACTTAGTTCTTGTGGGTATCATAAAATCCACTACAAATGAAAAAATAAAAACTAAGAAGAGAAAAGGACCAAATAGCTATGTGTTCATGAAGGTGAACTATAGGCGAAATAATAGGAGGTATAATATTCTCTACTATAGAAGCTAAAACAGCAAGAAATACAGCCGTTTCTAGTCCACTGTAGGACAAAGGCCTCAGACATGTCCTTATTTATGTCTGGGGTTTGGCCAGTTTCAACCTAACTCTGGCCACCATGGATTGGTGATGGTGGGAGACTTTTGTCTGTTTTCTCACAATAAATCAACCTAGTATGGGTAACGGTAACTACTGTAGTACAGTTTTACTGATAATGACGTTACACAAACCCTTTCACCACGTTTAAGCATCCCCACTCAGAAAGGGAATTTGTTGTTAATGAATATTAAATTATGTTAATCATAATTAATCATAACATTCAATGACTTCCAAATCTAAAGTATTCTTATTCTTGAATAGGAAATCCTTTGATATACAGGAAATTGCAACACAAACACTCCTACTTGCGAAACTTAATATTCAAGAGAGATATTAAGATCATACTATGGAGAATAACATTGAAAGATGGGGAAATGTATATTGAATTTCGCGTTCTATTTTCTCTATATGAAATATAGGGTAAAAATTATATGTACCCAAAGATAAACAAGGGGTTGGAATTAGTACGTGAGATGAAAAGGTATCAGAAACATAGTTTAAGACAATATGAATGAGAATAAATGACCTTTAGTATCATATGCCTTCCACCTATCCTTGACTTTATTGAGGGTACACTCGGGCACACTAACCTATCTTATTTCTCTTCCTCTTGTTTTTGAAAATTTATAGTGCATATGAAAGATCTAATTTGATGTTGCTACTGTTCTTAAAATATTTAATTCAATTGTTCACAGCTTATATTGTAGTTTATTCATTTATTTCTGCCTTGTTTTCTCTGCTGTGGCCCTTGGGCTTATTCTATTTCGCTTTTCCAACAAGGGCTATAGCTAAGCTTATAATAATAATAATAATAATAATAATAATAATAATAATAATAATAATAATAATAATAATAATAATAATAATAATAATAAATAATAATAATAATAATAATAATAATAATAATAATAATAATAATAATAATAATAAGAATTGGGAAAGCTGTGCCTTCAACCAAAGGATACAAGACCAAAGAATTGATCAACCGAATTAATATAAATGCAAAAATAATATCCTTCGAGTCCTGTCGACGTATATAAGGAAATCTGAATATCCTCATATATTCTGAATGTTTTGCTTATCAACAGTAGTTTTCTGGCTAATCCTGATATTCATAGATGATAGGTGCAAAAAAATTATAGCCTTAGGCTACCTGGCTTATGATCACTTCCTAAAAGGTGATATGTAATACATTCTTTTTATTATCGTTGTTTCTATTTTGTTTAAAAGATTAAGAATTGAAAGTTTCATTTAATACGAACGACCATTAAGTTTCCTTAAGTAAATCATGTAAGTTGAACATTAAAACTTTTTCCTTTTTGAATAAGCTATATGTAGTTTATTTAATTCATTATTTCCTTTCTTCACAGGGCTATTTTTCCCTTGTTGGAACCCTTGGGCTAGAAGCATCCTGCTTTTCCAACTATTATTGTAGCGAGCTTCAGTTGAATAGATTATTTGAATAGACTTTAGTGTGCAAAAATATGGCCTTCTTGTGGTAATTTTCTTCATAATTTTTGATAATCAGGACATAATAATCATATTTCATGGTTTTTACTGATGAATTGTGAGCACTTTCCTTCAAATATATATATATATATATATATACGTGTGTATATATATATATTATATATATACGTATATATATAAATATGTCTTATTTATTAACTGTAATCGAACAGTTTAACATGTTTTTTCAAAAAGGCCCATAAAAGAAACACAGGAAATATGAATAAATCACACTATATTTCGGTCAATAAACATCGACCCTCTTCAGGATGTAAAGTAATATATATATATATATATATATGTATATATATATATATATATATTTATACATTATATATATATATATATATATATTTATACATTATATATATATATTATATATATATATTTATACAGTATATATATATATATATATATATGTAATCATCAGCCGTTACTAGTCGACTGCAGGACAAAGGCCTCATACATGTCCTTCAACTTACGTTTGTTTATGGTCTTTTGTATTCCAGTCCACGCCTGCAAGCATCCTTAGTTCGTTGATCTATCGTCTCCTCATCCTTCCTCTGCTTTTTTTTTATTCACTAGGGACCCATTCTGTTATTTTTAATGTCCATCTATTGGATGTCATGCTCAGTAAATGTGCTGCCAATGTCTATATCTTTTTCTTGCAAGTTTTTACAATATCCTATACTTTAGTTTGCTCTCGTTTCCATGTTGCTCTTTTTTCTCTATCTTAGTGCTATCCCCATCAATACTCTTTCCATAACTCTTTTAGTCGTAACTGGCTAATGTTTTGAGGCTTTAGTAAGGCTCCAAGTTTCTGATGCATAAGTTAATACTGGTAGGACCATCCCATTAAATACTTTTCTTTTATAGAAAGTGGCAATTTACTTTTCATAATCTCATTTTGTTTACAAAATGCTCTACACTCCCATGCCCAACCTTCTTTCAATTTCGGTATCATGTCCTGGGGAAACACTTACTGTCTGTCCTAAGTATTTGTATTCCTTAATAGTCTGGTCCACAACTCGTATTTGTTTTCTCTCTGTATTTTCATTGAACATTATATTAGCTTTACTCATATGAATTTTCAGCCGTACGTTTCTGCTTTCCCTATTCAAATATTCTACCATGTTTTGTAATTCCTCCCAAAATTCATTAACCAAAACTGTGTCATCTGCAATTCCTAAGTTGTTAAGGTATTTCCTGTCTCCCTGTCTAACTCCTTTCTCAATCGGAATTTTCTCACTATCTTTATATAGTTTTATGATTGATGTAATTTCTATATACCTATCTTCAAGTGCTCCAACATAAGATTCTTCTATCACTCGAAAGGCTTTCATTACTGCTGATGTTATGACAGAATCAAAAGATTTCTCATAGTCTGTAAATGCCATATATAGTGGTTTCTCATACTCTTGATTTTTCCATTAACTGGTTAATTACATGGATATGTCAGTTGTTGAATACCAATTTTGAAAGGCTGCCTGCTCTCTTGTTTGATTAAAGTCAAGCTGTCTTTTTATTCGGCCTCATATGATCTTTATAAATATTTCGTATACTACGTAGAGTAAACATTTTGGCAGTAATTTTTCACGTCTTTTGTGTCTCCCTTTCGGTGAACTAGTATAATTATAAAGTTTTTTTCTCCAAGCTGCAGGTATAAAGCATTTTTGCAAACATTTAATGTATAGTTCAGCCAGTTTTACTACTACGGAATCTTCTCCGTCTATTATTGAATAAATTGATAGGTCATCTTCTTCAGCTGCTTTTCCGCTCTTCACACACACACACACACACACACACACTCACACGCATATAAAGTATATATATATATATATATATATTTAAATATATATGTATATATATATATATATATATTCTGAATGTTTAAATAAACAGACACGCGTAAACGCGCGCACACACACACACACACACACATATATATATATATATATGTATATATATGCATATATATATATATATATATATTTATATAAATATATATATATATATATATGTGTGTGTGTGTGTGTGTGTGTGTAAATTTATTTTTTATTTATAATGTATCATATATATATATATATATATATATAAATAAATTTCTACCTCATACTTGGGATCGAACTCTAGCCCCTTCTAATGAAAGGCCAGGTCGAAACCAACCATGCCACGAGAGCCCATAAAAGGAAACTGAACCTGACACTAATCTAGTTGTCCGAGGATTTACCTGGTGAGACATCAGTCTCTTTACCAGCGAGTTTTACCAGATTTCCCCGGGCCACCACGTGACACAATTGGTAGTAATTCATTCAAATTACCCCTAATGAGTCAATATGGATAAATATCAACACAACATCGTGTTCAAATAGAAATAAATTTCTACCTCATACTTGGGATCGAACTCTAGCCCCTTCTAATGAAAGGCCAGGTCGAAACCAACCATGCCACGAGAGCCCATAAAAGGAAACTGAACCTGACACTAATCTAGTTGTCCGAGGATTTACCTGGTGAGACATCAGTCTCTTTACCAGCGAGTTTTACCAGATTTCCCCGGGCCACCACGTGACACAATTGGTAGTAATTCATTCAAATTACCCCTAATGAGTCAATATGGATAAATATCAACACAACATCGTGTTCAAATAGAAATAAATTTCTACCTCATACTTGGGATCGAACTCTAGCCCCTTCTAATGAAAGGCCAGGTCGAAACCAACCATGCCACGAGAGCCCATAAAAGGAAACTGAACCTGACACTAATCTAGTTGTCCGAGGATTTACCTGGTGAGACATCAGTCTCTTTACCAGCGAGTTTTACCAGATTTCCCCGGGCCACCCACGTGACACAATTGGTAGTAATTCATTCAAATTACCCCTAATGAGTCAATATGGATAAATATCAACACAACATCGTGTTCAAATAGAAATAAATTTCTACCTCATACTTGGGATCGAACTCTAGCCCCTTCCAATTGTGTCACGTGGTGGCCCGGGGAAATCTGGTAAAACTCGCTGGTAAAGAGACTGATGTCTCACCAGGTAAATCCTCGGACAACTAGATTAGTGTCAGGTTCAGTTTCCTTTTATGGGCTCTCGTGGCATGGTTGGTTTCGACCTGGCCTTTCATTAGAAGGGGCTAGAGTTCGATCCCAAGTATGAGGTAGAAATTTATTTCTATTTGAACACGATGTTGTGTTGATATTTATCCATATTGACTCATTAGGGGTAATTTGAATGAATTACTACCAATTGTGTCACGTGGTGGCCCGGGGAAATCTGGTAAAACTCGCTGGTAAAGAGACTGATGTCTCACCAGGTAAATCCTCGGACAACTAGATTAGTGTCAGGTTCAGTTTCCTTTTATGGGCTCTCGTGGCATGGTTGGTTTCGACCTGGCCTTTCATTAGAAGGGGCTAGAGTTCGATCCCAAGTATGAGGTAGAAATTTATTTCTATTTGAACACGATGTTGTGTTGATATTTATCCATATTGACTCATTAGGGGTAATTTGAATGAATTACTACCAATTGTGTCACGTGGTGGCCCGGGGAAATCTGGTAAAACTCGCTGGTAAAGAGACTGATGTCTCACCAGGTAAATCCTCGGACAACTAGATTAGTGTCAGGTTCAGTTTCCTTTTATGGGCTCTCGTGGCATGGTTGGTTTCGACCTGGCCTTTCATTAGAAGGGGCTAGAGTTCGATCCCAAGTATGAGGTAGAAATTTATTTCTATTGAACACGATGTTGTGTTGATATTTATCCATATTGACTCATTAGGGGTAATTTGAATGAATTACTACCAATTGTGTCACGTGGTGGCCCGGGGAAATCTGGTAAAACTCGCTGGTAAAGAGACTGATGTCTCACCAGGTAAATCCTCGGACAACTAGATTAGTGTCAGGTTCAGTTTCCTTTTATGGGCTCTCGTGGCATGGTTGGTTTCGACCTGGCCTTTCATTAGAAGGGGCTAGAGTTCGATCCCAAGTATGAGGTAGAAATTTATTTCTATTTGAACACGATGTTGTGTTGATATTTATCCATATATATATATATATATATATATACATACATATATATGATTTGTTGGTTGTTGTTGTTGTTGTTGTTGTTGTACTTCTTCTTCTTCTTCTTCTTCATCTTCTTCATTAAATCACCTCCGTCAGTAGTGAGAAGCCCTGGCTACCTCCTGAAGGACTCCACCTAAGTCATGTATTACCTTTCGAAACACTCCTAAGAATTCTCTCGAGACCGGTTGAGGATGTCCTTCGTAGGTTCATGGCGGAAACAGAGCCTTAATTACCTTTCTGGATGTTCGAAGGGGGGTGCTGCAGGGGACGGTGTTGTGGTTGGAGCGGGAAAGGGGGTGAAGTCTGTAGGTAAGAGTGTTTTTTTTTTTTTTGTTGGTCTTATTGAGTTACAATTTTTTTAGTAAACGTTTGGCTAATGAGACTTACCCTTTAAGTCCTCTTGCTTTAAGGCACATCCCAAAGATTTGTTTTAATTATAGCTGCAAAAAAACCAGTGTTTTTACGTACATATATCTGCACAGACTTATACACAAACACACATCTCCTTCGTAGTATAACAAAGAGAGAGAGAGAGAGAGAGAGAGAGAGAGAGAGAGAGAGAGAGAGTTGTTCTGATTCATCTGTAAGGAAAAAATGACAACAGTCTTGAGAGAGAGAGAGAGAGAGAGAGAGAGAGAGAGAGAGAGACTTCAGGACGCCAGTCTTCATTCTTTTAAAGATCTTCTCGTATGGAAGCTGCCAATCTGAACCTCCTCTATTAAACATTAGATTATATCCAGAGAATTCGCAAGGTTTCACTGAGTCTCTCTCTCTCTCTCTCTTCTCTCCTCTCTCTCTCTCTCTCTCTCTCAGACGTGAAATTTACCAAAAATTGGGGTTTGCGCAATATAAAAATCATTAGAACCAACAGTGTTTAGTTATTAATTTCAATTTTCACTTCAATAAGGCTCCCCTTTTATTCAACAATAATAGTTTTTATGTAATTTTGTAATACAGAATCATCGTAAGATAAAATAAAACAATGTTCATTTTTATCAAAGGTAATTTAGAATTTTCTTATTTTTCATTAATTTGAATAAGCTTTTATAGCAAAGTTAATCGAAATTTATTTAATTTTTTTTATTTGAATGTTGTTACTGTTCTTGAAATATTTTATTGTTTGATCGTTGTAACTTTTCTAGAAATGCTTTTTTTATTTTTTTTTTTATTTTTTCATCACTTTTCATATATAGTTTATTATTTCCTTATCACCTTTCCTCACAGGGCTATTTTTCCCTGTTGGAACCCTCGAGCATATGAGATCCTGCTTCCCCTACTAGTTTTGTAGCTTAGGTAGTAATAATAAGAGTAACTAAACAACAACAACAATAACATCAACAACAATAATAATAAGACAACAACAACAACAACATCAACAACGACAACAATACTACTAAAGACAACAAGAAGAAGAAAAACAATAATAATAAAGACAACAACAACAACAACAATAATAATAATAATAATAATAATAATAATAATAATAATAAACTGAAAAAAAAATGCAGAGTAACGCATTGAATAACAAATCACCTCCAAGTCTTTCTTCAGAAACTGTAAGTGCCAAACTGAAAAGCCATTCACTGATGCATTTCAACAGCTGAGTACCACCCTACCCCCACATGACTTCCTCCCCCACCTGACTTCCTCCCCCATCCCTCTTCCCCACACTCAATGATCCATACCCGACACCCTCCCAACCCCCTCTGCCAGTAGGAAATCCCAACTCCAGAGTCAGCTCCACTTCAACACAAATGAATTCTATACCAGGATTCAACAAATTCTACTTAGTCTTTCGGGATAAGTAAATTTCCGGATAAGAAACAAATTTTGAATTGCATTTAAAATGGAATAAAAAATCAAACCAATAAAGGAATTACATAAGGTTGTATGAAAAATGCAATTTTAAATTGTGGGTAGTTATTTAAATAATCTCTCCTATATGGAAAGATCACACACACACACACACACACACACATATATATATATATATATATGTATATATATATATATGTATATATATATATATATATATATTCCAGTCACGCTAGTCACGCTGAATGGCAACTATTTGAAGAACAACAATTTCCCTCAAAAGTGCCTAAACATGCGTGTTTTAGTTAGGAGACGGGGAGGGGGTGGGAAGGGTTGAATCTCTGCATGTGTGTGCTTATATCTATCCAAATATCTATATATCGTTTTGACGGGTCGCTTAAAGTATTCAGTAATAAAAGTGAGTCGGAAGAATTACAGAGAGAAAATTAACTGTAAGAGAGGAATGGGATTTTAGACAGAGAATAATGACAGATGATCTTCTGTTGACAGACGACGAATATTTCTATACACTTCCTAATCACATGATCTGCCTAATTTCTTACAAATTGGCCCAATTGCATTTTTTATTTTCAACTTTCATTTCGT
>NC_090756.1:35437253-35454753 GCF_036898095.1 Palaemon carinicauda | reverse complement strand
GTGACCTTTAAACTCACAGCGAACTCTTTTACCATTATACTGTGAGCAGCTCTTCAAATTACTTCAGAAATAGAGTAAAATGTCAACAAAAGAGTAATCAAAATTTTGTGTGACAAAATTGGGAAAATTAGCTCTCTCTCTCTCTCTCTCTCTCTCTCTCTCTCTCTCTCTCTCTCTCTCTCTCTCTTTAACCTTTTATCTGAATATGGAACCGTGTAAACATTTAAGTTCTGGTACATTTAGAGCATGCCGAATTTGCATAAAAACCAAATGAAGAAATTGAACAATCCTGACGGGCTGTGTCTAATGCATTAGTAGAAATGTTCTATTTCCTCCCATGTAATCTTTTAGTCATCTGTGAGTTGTCATGACAAACAAAATCTTTATTCTTCTTGAAATATTGAGGAATAGACCAATTTTTTTTTTTTTTTTTTTTTTTTTGCCATTTACATACTTCAGGAATATAATTTATTTTCTTCATGAGCCTAACCTCCAAAAAATTGAAAAAAATTCTTTGTAAGTTTACCGATTATTTCATTAATTTCTACTCTTATTATTATTATTATTATTATTATTATTATTATTATTATTATTATTATTATTATTATTATTATTATTATTATTATTATTATTATTATTATTATTATTATTGCCATCCAAGCTTCAACCCTGGTTGGAAAACCAGGATGCTACAAGCACAAGGGCTCCAACAGGGAAGAATTCCAAATAGTATATATATCTTACACCCTTTTACCTAACAAAATTAATTTCAATTTGATTTCAGATAAATAAAACTACATAGGAAATAAAATAACTATCTGAATCTTTAAGAATAATAATAATAATAATAATAATAATAATAATAATAATAATAATAATAATAATAATAATAATGAATAACCGAATAAAAGTATGGAAAACTAGTGTACGCGACCCGTCAGATATGACGGCAGTAATAAACAGTTCAAAATTTTGAAGTTTCTGCTTTTAATCAAATTTATGGTAAACCTGAAGCTTTCTAGAAACTAATGTATATATATATATATACAAATATATATATATATATATATGTATATATATATATATATATATATATAAATATATATATATATATATATATATATAGATATATATATATATATATATATATATATATATATATATATATATATATAGATATGTATATGTATGTATATTTATATATATGCAGAAGAACCACAGGGAAGATGAAAATACAAAATATACACTCAAGTCCTGACTAGTTTCGTGATACTTCTTCAGAGGACTGATTTATTTAGAGAGGTTTCTTTACATTTTATAGGGAAAGCAAACGTACGAACATACATATAGAGATTTAGAGAACAATGAAACTCCCTTACCAGCTACCTAGGCTTGAGTCAGGTGTTTAGTAGGAGGAGTCCCTAAGCTCATTAGACACCTGCCAAAAAGGGTCATTTCTAGTGGTGGGTAAAATCTTGTTTTTTCTTTTTTTTACTTTCAGTACAGTTTATTTATATGAAAACATGGTAGCCTTATTTATATAAATACATAATCAAAATATACACAAACATACAAGTATATATATATATATATATATATATATAAATGTTTATATATATATATATATATATATATATACACGCATACAGTACATATATATACACATACATATGCATACACATATATGTGTAAATTGCAGTAATTACTCGTTGTCTTTTTGTTCTTTGATAAAAGAAATTTAAGATACTTAGAGACTTTCAAAGAGTGAGTTTGTTCATTTAGTTTATAAAGTATTAATCTCTCTCTCTCTCTCTCTCTCTCTCTGTCTCTCTCTCTCTCTCTCTCTCTCTCTCTCTCTCTCCCCAGTCACGAAGAGAATAATCTTACATTAGTATTGGCAAGCATTAGAAGGATGATACTCTCTCTCTCTCTCTCTCTCTCTCTCTCTCTCTCTCTCTCTCTCTCTCTCTCTCGCATCGGTAACTCTGAAGGAACTGAGTCAGCATCTCCCTTGATAAGTCAAAATCTCGAACTATTTCTTTGGTGTTTCTGCAGACGCTCGACTTATATCATGAATCCTTTACGTAATTTCCTTGAGGTTTTTCTTTGCCAATTTCTGACTCAGCATCTCTCTCTCTCTCTCTCTCTCTCTCTGAGTTGTATTTGTATGCCGGTGAGTGAACACTTTTGCGTCCCTAAAAATATCCTGATTTAATGCGGATAACAAAAGGCTATCGAGTGAAATATAGCTACAAGTTTTCGTGAATAGTCGGTGATTAGTTTGAGGGCAGAAAAGTGGGATAAAACGTCGGCATAGGATAGTTATCTTGTGAATTAATAAAAATCTGATCAAGATGGCATTGTATAACACGAGCAACTCTTGGAGAGACATTGCTGGAGTCAGCAAAACCAAATTCCATGAGTTGGCGAAACAGGAGCTCGACCGTCTGATAACAGATGTCACTAATAACTCCAACCAGTGTAATGGAAAAATATTCGCAGACATATTGAAACAACATGATCCAATAAACTGGAACAAATCTGCGGAAAATATCAGCAAAATAATAGAAGAAATTCCAAAGAAGATCCAAGTGATAAAGAGACTTATAAAGAAAGTCTACATCAATCAACACATTCCATCAAAGAACAATTACAAGTCCAATATGGTGAATATGCTGATTGATGCATTGGGAAAAAGAATGCTAAAATGGTGTAATACATGTGAGATATGGTATTCCATTAATAATCCTCAACAATTTATTAGAAAATGTGATGCCTTTCATGTTCCAACACACCCCACATGTGCTGAAATACAACAAAAAATAAAAAATAGAGACACAAAGGTATTCTGCTCAACATGCTTAGTCTGGATAGAAAATATAATTAAGTCGAGACTAAATCTGCAAATAGTTGAAGAAGAAGAAGAAGAAGAAGAAGAAGAAGAAGAAGAAGAAGAAGAAGAAGAGAAAACTGAACAGGATATGTGTAAGGATGCAGAGGAAATCATTGATATAACTTATGATGCCATCCAACAACATACTTATAAAGAAATAAATTATCAGATGGAAACAAATAATAGACCCAAGAGACTCTACCCGGACCTACATAATTTTAGGGAAGAGCAAGAACAAGAAAAAAAAGAAAAGAAGGATATAGTCTGTAATAATCTGAAAAGAGGGAATTGCAGATTTGGCGAAAGATGCTACTACAAGCATCCAAAGATATGCCATAATTATGAAATATATGGTAAATGTGCGTATTTAGACGGATATGGAGACGAATGCAGAGATCTCCATCCAAAATATGCAAAACCCTAAAAGAATGAAAAGGATGCAGTTTCAACAAAAAATGTCGATATATGCATCCTACAACTATGAATGAGAGTAAGAAAACTCAGCAAACTGAAAAGAAAAACAAAAATGAAACAAAAAAAGAAACAAAAAAGCAGGCCGCGTATGTACCGCACTATGCACCAAAAAAGGCATTTCAACCCAAATCTGCACATTTAGAGCCCAACTACAAAGAATGCATCTATAATGCCAGGGGTTGGTGCAGATATGGGGATAATTGCAGGTTTACACTCAAAAATAAATATGAAGGCGAAAGAACAAATATAATAGAAAAGTTGGATTTTTTAATGGCAGAATTCCGAGAAATGAAGAAAAGAACATCATATCAGAACAGGAAGGAAGCATGGGAGAATCCATATTATTACCAATATTAAATAATGGGGATGAAACACAAACCATTATAGTGATGAATGCACAGGGTTTAGCCACGAGTAACTCTAAAAGGAAAATAGAGTTCCTAGAAGAACTAACCCAAATTGAAAAAATACATATATTAAATATAAGTGAAACATGGTATCCCCAAGAGACTGGCAGTGATGACCAGATAAAGGGTTTCCAAACTTATAGATCAGACAGAAAAAATAGGAATCAAGGGGGAACCGCAATGTATGGAAGAGACATAAATCAAGGAAAAGTCTGTGGAAAATACAGCAACACAGAATGTGAATTGATTGCGGTAGAATTTGAATTTGAAAAACTAGTGAATATTGTAGTTTACAGACCCCCAAATACTAAGGAGTTTGACATAATAATAGAAAAAATTGATGATATATGTAGAAACCATAAAGAATGGAATATACTCCTATCCGGAGATTTTAACTTTCCTTTCGTGGATTGGAAAGAACGGATAGAAGAAAGTGGTTGTATGTATACATATAAAAAAGATAGTAATAGTAGCGCAGAAGATAAGAGGCAATTTGAAAAGCTTAAAGATATGCTATTAGAACATAATATGCAACAAATAAACCACATTCCAACAAGAAAGGAAAATGTCCTAGATCTAGTATTTGTGAATGAGGTGAATTATGTTAAAGAAATAATAGTGTATAACACGGGAATTTCAGACCACAATGTCATAGAATTGATAGTTCATTCCAAAGCAAGTGATCACAGAATTAATAAAAGCACAAAACTTTGAGAAGGATATGGAAAATATAATTTTTACAGTAAGAATATAAAATGGTCAGAAATAAATGAAGAACTGAATAAAGAATGGAAAAATATATTTATAAGTGATAATATACAGGTAAATACGGATATACTGTACAAAATACTGGAGAAAATTGTTGAAAAATATGTACCGAAAAAAAACATTAAACAAAAGACGTGCATACCAAGAGACAGAAGGATCTTATTTCAGAAAATTAGAAAGTGGAAGAAAAATCTTGCAAAAGAAAAAAATGTGTGGAAAATGAGGGAAATAAAATGTAAGATAAAAAATGCTGAACAAAAGATTATACAGTCGAAAGAAAATGAAAAAAGGGACTTAGAAGAAAGGACACTTCAAAATATAAAAAGAAACCCCAAAGTACTTTACTCCTATGCAAAAAAGATGAATAAAGGGAGAATAGAAATAGGCCCTCTAAGAATTGAAGGACGGCTAACGAATGTAAAAAACGAAATATGCAACATATTGGCAGAAAAATATAAGAGTGAGTTCACGCCAAGAATTGCGAATGAGAATAATGAAACAGAAATGAGAGAAGAAAATGTTGAATATCTAACGGATATAGATATTAATGAAGCAGATATTGTCGAGGCTATGAACGAAATTAAAAATGGATCGGCAGCCGGACCAGATGGAGTTCCAGCGATTTTGTTAAAAAAAACTGCAAACACTATCGCGAAGCCGCTTGCAATACTGCTAAGACAAAGTGTAGATATGAGCGAGATATGTGTGAAACATAAATTAGCTTATATAACCCCTATCTTCAAAAGTGGATCAAGACTAGAGGCAAGCAATTATAGACCTGTTAGTCTAAAATCACATATTATGAAAGTGTATGAGAAGGTAATAAAAAAGAAAATAATGAACCGTTTGGTCAAAAATAATTTGTTTAATATGGATCAACACGGTTTCTTGCTTGGAAAAAGTACACAGACCCAACTGATAGCACACTATGAAAACATATATAAAAATATGATAAATGAAAAAGACACAAATGTGATCTATCTAGATCTTGCAAAAGCCTTTGACAAGGTAGACCATAACATATTAGAGAAAAAAATGAGAAAGCATAATATTGTGGGAAAGATAGGAAAATGGGTAAAAGAATTCCTGCAAAAGAGAAAACAGATAGTGGTGGCAAATGACGAGAAATCAGATGAAGCCCAGGTAATATCGGGTGTGCCCCAAGGTACGGTATTAGCTGCACTGCTGCTTGTTATTATGATCTCAGACATAGACTGTGATGTTGAAAACTCCGTAGTGAGAAGTTTCGCCGATGACACAAGAATAAGTAGAGAAATTACTTGTGATGAGGATAGGAACTCACTACAAAGAGATCTAAACAAAATATATGAATGGGCGGAGATAAATAGGATGGTATTTAACTCCGATAAATTCGAATCAAATTATGGAAACAGAGAAGGAATGATGTATGCATATAAGGGACCTAATAATGAGACAATCACAAGCAAGGAAGCAATTAAAGACCTTGGTGTAATGTTAAATAGGAATATGTTATGCAACAACCAAATAGCAACACAGTTGGCTAAATGTAAAGCAAAAATGGGAATGTTATTCAGACACTTTAAAACAAGAAAAGCTGAACACATGATTATGCTTTACAAAACTTATGTACGTAGTACACTCGAGTATTGCAATGTGATATGGTACCCACACTACCAAAAGGATATTGCGCAAATAGAGAGTGTACAAAGGTCCTATACTGCTAAAATAGAAGAAGTTAAGGACCTTGACTACTGGGAAAGACTGCAATTTTTAAAACTATACAGTCTAGAAAGGAGAAGAGAACGCTACATGATAATACAAGCATGGAAGCAAATAGAAGGAATTACTGAAAACATCATGGAGCTTAAAATATCAGAAAGAGCAAGCCGAGGTAGATTAATAGTGCCCAAAAATATTCCAGGTAAACTAAGAAAGGCGCACAGGACATTAATCCACTACGCACCAGCATCGATAATGCAGCGACTATTTAATATGCTGCCAGCTCATCTAAGAAAAATATCAGGAGTGAGCGTAGATGTGTTTAAGAATAAGCTCGTTAAATACCTAAGATGCATCCCAGACCATCCAAGACTGGAAGATGCAAAATACACCGGAAGATGCATTAGCAACTCTCTGGTGGATATACGAGGATTCTCACACTGAGGGACCTGGGGGAACCCAAGCAAAAAATAAGGCAATAAGGTAAGGTAAGGCTCTCTCTCTCTCTCTCTGTCCTATTATAGAAACTATTATGTCATTAATAATTATTATCTATTTATTGCCATTATGGAAAGATATCTATATTGCTGGACTATCTATTCATCTACCTTTGCATATAAGTTCATATATATATATATATATATATATATGTATATATATATATATATATATATATGTATATATATATATATATATATATTTATATATATATATATATATATATGTGTGTGTATATATATATATATATATATATGTATATATATATATATATATGTATATATATATATATATATATATGTATATATATATATATACATATATATATATATATATATATACGGAGAGAGAGAGAGAGAGAGAGAGAGAGAGAGGGTGGTATGTGAATGTAGATAAACTTATTTGCATTACTATATGTTTATTGAATTACGTGATAAGCGAGTAACTATATTTCGACCAACGTGTTTGGATGGTGTTAAAGTCAGAACATGGTCAATCTCTGGATTATTTAGGACTCTTGCTTCAAAATAAAGTTAACCTTTTGGAGGATTAACCCAGATATCTTAATTAATCTCTCCCTCTGTTTCGTTCAGTTATTTTTTCCACGATAAACTCTAATTGTTAATTACTTCCTTTGTAGTTTATTTATTTATTTTTTTTTTTTTGGCACTAGGTTATTTTTCCGTGTTGGAGTACTTTGGCTTATAGCAGCCTCCTTCTCCAACTAGGACTGCAGTTAGCTAATAATAATAATAACAATAATAATAATAATAATAATAATAATAATAATAATAATAATAATAATAATAATAATAATAATAATAATAATAATAATTTCTCCTGCTGTTTTGACACCGTTTTTTTCTTCATTGATTTAATTAAAATCATTTCAGAATTTTTCATTAAAAATAAAGTAAATATTACAAAGTAAGCATTTGATTATTGAATGATTATTCAATATTCAGTTTACAAAGAGTGTGATTGTCCTAACGTGATGAATAAATTATTCTTCGTCCGTATATAACTGCGTAAGTAGTCCTATGAATAGTATTAATAATCTAAAAATTATTCAGTTATTCATTTCAATTGTGAAACCAAATCTGATGACTATTTTTGCTTCTTACTTTGACCTATTATGAAGTTAAAGTTATTTTTCAATAAATTTATTTAAGAAATGCTTAAATTCATTCAGGAATAAAGATTATCATAATAGGCATTGTATTAATAGAATTTGATTTTAATTGATTTCCTGAATTACATCTAAGTTTTCTGTAAACCTGTTTATCTTTTGATGTGTGATGTCTGTATACTGAGAGGGTACATCAATTTACAATTCAATGTTTATATAAAAATTAATATCTAGAACTTTTGTTTGTCATTAGAAATTGTCTGCAAAAAACAATCTAGAAAACCATCTATTCTCAAACCTTTGTTGGCATTAAAAGATACAATCTTTTCATGAATGTAAAAAAATGGAAAAAAAAAAACGCACAAGTTTAATTGACAATAGTTTGGAATATTTACAATACAACTTTTGCACAATAAATAATACGAAGAAGCTACAGAGTATATTGTGATTTTTTTTACCGTTTGGCAAATTGGGGATAAAGATATCTCACGATTTTTTCGTAGCGGCGTCTTACAAGAAAACAGCTAAAAATAAAAATAATGAGGTTCTGAGAGCAATTTCAAACTCTGGGAGATGTTGTTATAGTTTCTGAAAACAAAAGATTTCTGTATGTTATTACAGTTCCCCTCATAGGTAATTAGCATAAATGCTCTCTCTCTCTCTCTCTCTCTCTCTCTCTCTCTCTCTCTTGATGGCCTGACACGTTGTTGCAGTGAGAGAGCTTGCTCGATGCAATTAGGATGAAAGGGTGGGGGGGAGGTGTGTGTGCCGTCTGGAAGGTTTTTTCCAACTCGGTAAGTTTAACCTTGCCGCTGTGCATCCAGACAAGACCGGACCACTATTAACTCTTTTACATTTTCATATTTCGGTTTTTCTCTCTTTGTCAGTTGTTCCATCCAAACTCTCAACTTTCAATCTCTTGTTTAAAAAAGAAAAAAAAATATATTTAGATACGACGCCTATTTATAACTAGCCTATACACATATAGACGTCAAGGAGCTGACAGCTACCTCATGCATCACACCAGAGGGTTTGGAACCTCTGTAAACAATGATAGGAACACACTCACAGGTTTTGAGAGACTGGGACGGAGGAATCCCGGGATGACAGGGTACGCAAGAATGGGAGAGTACTATTAGAACCCTACAAAGCACATTGCTTAAGTGTAATAGCTGACCGCTCTCTGTGACCAACTCCTAGCGAAATGGGGTTAATTGCTCTTGAGGTTGACATAGCTTTTGTGCCCTGTTCGAGTCATGACCAACTAAAAACCAATTTGCTGCTTTTGGCAATACCCAGTAGTACATAAGAGTCTGGCTGTTCTTGGATGTCCGGAAATCCCAGTAATCGCTAACCTTCCACTGTCAATCCTGGCGAAAAAACAGTTTTCTGCCTTGTGCTAGTCATTTGGAAGCTGCAGCACGTTAGGGACAGCCCAACTTTCAGGAGACTTAACTCTTGCTTTGGGAGAACTTATGAGAGGGTTGGGACAGAAAAGATGAAAAGTCACCCAGGATTAAGCGTATTCGGCAGCATGTGGGTAACTTTCATCCACCCCTAACCCTTTTTACATTAGTGGTCACAAAGCTGATAATTACAGAAGTTATTAGCTGAGATTCAAAACAGATATGCATTAGATGATTAGACAATATCACATTAAATAAAATGACGGTGAAACTGAAGTTAAATCACAAATGTGCAAAATGCTAAATTAACAAATGGTGTGTAGAATTCAAAGGAAGGAGCGCTGCAAACGTGCACCGTAATAGTGATTGCCTGTTCTGTCAGCAGGAACAGGAAATTTAAAAATTCAAAAATGAACGCCAAGAAATAAGGAAAAAATTGATGGAGATCCTGTCCAAGTTCCAACAGTTAGAAACAAGGAACAATGAAGTCACAGATGATGTGGTAGAAAAAGGGATTAATATCCAATAAATACAAAATAAGGTAAAATCAAGGACAGAAGCTAGAGAGGAAATAACCACTAGGGGAAGATTTTCCAAGGCCAAGGAGACTCAACAACAGCCTAGAAAAGTAACTACACCAAAAATTAATTCTCTCCCTTAGCAGAGGAAGAGGAAGATGAGCCGTTGTTAATTGGAGACTCTATGGTGAAAGGGTCAAGGCGAGTACTTTGCCCTAAAAATGAGGAGAAAGGTCAGGTCCTATCCAGGTGCCAACGCAAAGAGGATAGAAGAAGTGGTCAGTAAAACTATAACAGCCAACAAGACCACTATTATTTTTCAGGCAACTGGAAATGACTCATTCCTAAGAAAGGATATTGCTGGCCAAACAGAATCTTAGGTTAAACCGCTAGAAAAAAAAATTGAAAGGGCTAGAAAAAAGACCAATAATACTATGGTTATGGGTATTCTTCCAAGACTCAATGTCAGCCCCTTCACTCTCAGTAAGGCCATAAGGATAACCAAAAGCTTAATTCCATATGCCAGAAAAAAAAGTGAGATTTATAGATTTTTGGGACACTTTTTATGACAAGAGAAAAATATACAAAAGAGACGAAATACAGTTTAGTGAAGAAGGCAAGAGGGTATACGGAAACAAACATACTCTCAGCCGGTACAATTACTTAAAGACAGTACACCAAGAACAAACAAGACCTTTAGAAAATCCTCCCACAACAAATAGAAGACAGCTGGTAGAAAACTTTGATAATGCTGATGAAAATGAAAATAAACACTAGTAAATCAGGGAAACTAACAAAGCCGCAGAGGAAGATAAAATAAATAGAAAATTTCCTCACTCAGAGTAGCACAATTCAATGCTTAGTCAGTTAGAAACAAAATGGAAACTTCAGGGTAATGATAGCTAGTGAGAAATTAGATATCATAGGCATTACCGAGACCTGGATTTTATCGGAGAATACAAAATCCCAGGTTTCAAGCTTTTTAAGAAGGATCACCTTACCAAAAAAAGGTGTAGGGGTAATGCTCTATGTTAAAGATCCCGTAAACCCCATAGAAATTAAATAAGAAACCGAATGTGAAGTGACAGGTGCAAATATCAACACCATAGCAAAAAACATGTCCTTACTAGTAATATACAGACCATCACATCAAACACAATAACAGGACGAAGTGCTGTATAGACAACTTGGCCAACAAGTTAGCAATAATCTAGTTTTCCTAATGGGAGACTTCAATGCAGCAGTTAACTAGGACACTATGAATTCTATAGGCTACTAGAATTTGTCAACAATGAACTCCTCTATTACTGGGTCGATAAACCTACTAGGGGAAACAACATACTAGATATGGTGCTAACAACAGAAGAAAATTTAGTAACCATTGTTCCATTAGGCGAAAATATTGGCATACATGACCACAAAATAGTTATTAAATTCTTTTTAGTGAGGCAGATTTGCACTGACTCGCAGGGGTGCCCTTTAACCTCGGAAAGTTTCCTGATCGCTGATTGGTTGGAAAAGATAATTCTAAACAATCAGCGATCAGGAAACTTTTCCGAGCTAAAAAGGCACCACTGTGAGTCGGTGCAAATGTGCCTTATTAAAAAAAAATTTTTGTATATGTTTCAGGTAAATTTTCCTCATCTAAAAGGAGATCAAATTATTAAAAAGCTAAACTACAGACGGAGTAACTTGATATATTGAAGGAATATACTTAGAATTTAGAATACGACGAAACAGGGAGCATCGATACGCAATGGGACATCTTTGTAGAAATATATAATGAAAAAAGGGCTAAATGTTTACTGCATAGAAAAATTTTACCAAATGGAACTCCACAACCTAAGTGGTTCAACAAAGAAATAACCAATGCAATAAGAAACAGAGATAGGAAACATTAATCAATTCATGAAATTTTTTAGCCCAAGAAGTTAAGCTGAAAAGTAGATAAACTAGTTAGATATGAAAAGATTAAGGAAGAGAAAAGAGTGGCTTCAGCTAATAAAGTAAACCCTAAAGAATTATATGCATATGTAAACAGTAGAAAGTTAGTCAAAAATAACATTAGCCCATTATAACAAACGATTTGGAAAAAGCTGAGCTGGCAAATGCATATTTCACAACCGTATTTACTAAGGAAGAATTGACGGCCATCCTAGAACCAGGTATCAAATATGAAGGGCTACAACCACAAAATAGAATTACATTGACGATGGAGGACATCAAAAAGAAAATAAAAAGACCCAGTAAATGTAAGGTACCAGGCAGATGATATTTATCCAAGAGAGATTATAGAATTAGAAGAAGTTTACAAAATGTTCCAAAAGAAAGCCAATGAAAGGAAAGCATCCCAAGGGTTGAAACTAGGCAATGTTTCTGCAATCTTAGGGAAGGGACTAAAATAACAGCCTGGCAACTAAAGACCTGTATGTCTAACTGCAGTGCCTTGCAAAATTATTGAATAGATTATAGTAGATTCAATAGTAGAACACATAGAGAAAAACAACGTTCTGATAGACAACCAACATGGATTTTGACAAAAGAGATTGTGTGTGACATTTTTTTGGGAATTTTTTCACATGTTTAGCATTTATGACAAAAGCAGGGCAATAGACATCATGCACCTAGATTTTCAAAAGGCTTTTGACAAAGTTCCCCATAAAAAATCAACGGTCAAAATGAGAGCACTAGACATTATCGATGAGCCAGCTGAATGGATCGAAGATTGGCTAACAAACAGAACAGGGAGTTGTAATCAATGGAGAAGCTTCAGAATGGATAACTGTTACAAGTGGAGTACCTAAAAGGATTCTTGGTCCATTGCTATTTCTGATCTACATTAGCGATATAGATTTAAGGTTAACGAGTAGAATTTACAAATTTTCCGACGATACTAAACTAGGTATAAATGCTGCGAACTCAGAAGACGTAGAAACCTTAAGAGAGGATCTAATGAAGATAGAAGAATGATCCAGAAAATTTAAAATGGCTTTCAATTGTGGGAAATGCAAAATCATGCACAAAAGCTATAGTAACCCACAATCAGATTACTCGCCGCTAGGTAATGAAATAGAAAGTGTGGACCAGGAAGGAGATCTCGATATTATTATCATCAAGGACTTGAAGCTCACCAAACAGCATAAAAACTGAAAAGAAAGCACAAAAATTAATAGGTTACATGAAGATATAATTCAAATGCAGAAACAAAGACACTATACTACAGCTGTACACATCACTAGTAGGACCCCATCTAGAATACGGAGTCCAATTCTGAGCTCCAAGTAGTCGGAAGGATATAGATAGACTGGAAGCAGTACAAGCTAGGGTCACCAAACTAGTTCCAACACTAAGGCAATTTAGATATAGACGAAGGATGGAACGCTTTAACTTATTTGATTTACAAACTTGACGACTAAGGGGAGAGCTAATAGATACATTAAAAATTCTTAAATAAATAAAAATATGTAGATTACAACAATACATTCACACTTAGCCCAAATCAGTACAGAGGTAATGAATACAAACTGGAATTGAAAAGATACAACACCCCTTACTGTGACAATTTCTTTACATGCAAAATTGCAAATACTTGAAAGAGACTTCCAGCAGATGAAGTAAATAGTAACACGGTAAAAGATTTCAAGAATAAGTTACACAAGGCCATAAGAACTCTCTAAATCCTTAAAATAAAGTGTAGTCTCCGTGGATGGACTAGAAAGTCTTTGAGACATGTAAAATCCTTATAACTTCCTTTAACTCTCTCATTAGAGCTCATAGGACATTGATAGTGGAATTGACATATGCTCTCTCTCTCTCTCTCTCTCTCTCTCTCTCTCTCTCTCTCTCTCTTTTTTATTACAGAAGATCAATATTAATATAGCAGTAAAGAGTAGCAATACAATAAAAATAGCCCTAATAAGGAATTTTCCTGACATTACCAAGGGATGTTTATATCGTATTCCGAACAATTCATGTGAAAAATTCTATAATGGTGAAACAGGTAAAGCCCTTGAAAAGAGAATTGAATATCATAAGACAAGTGGCAGATATATACAGGATAAAAATCACACTATTAATTTGTCATATGCATAGAAATTGGTTCATTCAAATAACTTATTGGAAAGAAACATCACAGAGTTCAGTTTCATAAAAAGAAACCTTTGATAACAACTTGAATGTTTCACATACAATGTACAACCTTGATGCACTTATATGTAAAGGGATTTGCAAGCTTTATATATATATATATATATATATATATATATAAAACTTTAACCACTTAATGTAGAACTGAATGTACCTCGGATATTAGATGCCACTGTGAAATTAATACTTTGACCTAAGCTAGCATCCACTTGTAGGTACAATAAATGCATAAATTATGCATAATTGCTTTGCCACTATGTATTGTTATGTTATATATAAGCATTGATATGGATGTAATTGTATGTTTATGTTAAAAAAATATATTTGCATAAGAGTATATGCTTGTTAATCCTGTGTACAAACATGTATATGCAAGTCTATGCATCTATGTATATGTATTGTCATACGTGTATGTATGTATGTATGTATGTATATATGTTAGTATGTATGTATGTGTACAGTATATTATTATTATTATTAATTATTATTATTATTATTATTATTATTATTATTATTATTATTATTATTATTATTATTATTATTACTTGCTAAGCTACAACCGTAGTTAGAGAGGCAGGGTGCTATAATTCCAGTGGTCCGAACAGGGAAAATAGCCCAGTGAGGAAAGGGAACAAGAAAATATAAAAAAAAATCAAGAACAGTAACAATATTAGAATAAATATTTCCTTTATAAACAATAGGGATGAATTAGATATATTAGTGTTCCTTAATGTGCCGTGCCCTCAAGCAAGAGAATTCTAACCCAAGAGACAGTGGAACACCATGGTACAAATGCTATAGCACTAATTAAAACTAGATAACAATGGTTTGATTTTCAAGTGTCCTTCTTTTAGAAGAGCTGCTTACCATAGCTAGAGTCTCTTCTACCCATACCAAGAGGAAATTAGCCACTGAACAATTATAGTGCAGTAGTTAACCCCTTGGGTGGAGAAGAATTGTTTGTTAATCTCATTGTTGTCAGATGGACAGAGGGGAATCTGTAAAGAACAGGCAAGACTAAATGGCTTATATTTATGCAAAGGGAAATTGAACCGTAACCAGAGGGAAGGATATAATGTAGTACTGTCTGGCACGTAAAAGGACATCATGACTCTCTAGTGGTATATATATATATATATATATATATATAATAAGGTATATATAAGAGAGTCTTTAAATGTCGAAAGAAGAAGTAGAAAACATAGATATTCCATTAGAAGAGATGGAAATATCGCTGTTTTTAAACACTGAAAAATCATCCAATATATTTTATAAAAATGCCTGTTATACAGACGAAAACTGATTGGAGCTGTTTTTAATTCAAATTTCTAAGAATTTTAATATTTATCAAATTAATTTTGAATTAGATTGGTTTTAAATTATATAGTCAAAAACAATGTAACTCTTGTAAAGGGATTGTTAAACGGATTTTGAGCGAAGCGAAAAATCTATTTGTGGGTGAGGTAGCATTGTCGTCCTGATGGAAGTTCCTAAAGGGTAGCTTCCTAGGGTATATTTGACTGCAGTGATATTCCCAGAGAATTTTACCTTAACGTATCCAGAATTCTAACTCCTGGAGCGAATATCCCTAATTAAATCTAACAGGGATATCGCATAATATCAGAGGACGTATTCTTTACACGTCCCATAGCTCTCTTCACCCTGAACAGTATTAACGCTTCGAGGGGTTACACTGACAAGAATCTGAAACGGAAATGAAAAGAGAGCCATTCCCGAGGAATCTCTCCTATTCCGTTTCCAGTGTGTATCTGACATAGGTGGCAGCGCCATCTCCATTCCTTGTAGCGATATACGAGGTGCTACAGATACTGTATTATAGGGAGGGGTCAATAAGCCCTTTTACAATAAAAGGAAGGGCGGGTCCATCAGGATGACATGGCTACCTCACCCAAAAATAGATTTTTCGCTTCGTTCAAAATCCGTTTTTTGGGCTCAGGCCATGTCGTCCTGATGGAAATTTACCAGAGCATTACTGTATCTGTGGATTCTCAACCGATGCCGTACCCTCAAGAAAGTATTTTCTCTGTCCGTCTAGACCTAGAGACCTATGATGTTACCGTCATACATCATTTCATCTAAGCATGAACTATGTTAATGCTTCCTGCCCCCTACAGGGAAGAGTCGTACTAGACTCTAGAAAAAGTCTCGAGGACTACATAATAACTATGGATGACCTAATGACAAACTTGTATAGTGGTCTCGCCCTATACATCATAAAGCAAAGTTTGTATAAGAGTGACCAATGTCAGTATGAATTCCTGACATATCCCCAAGGTATTTACTCTTATTAAACTATTGGATAACAGTTGTATCCGTATAGGAACAAATTTTGCATCTCTACCACCAACCCCTTTGGGTACAACGTTGACCCTTCCTAAGGAAGGGTTAAAGCCGAGTGGATTTTTGCTTGAAGAAAGGAAAAATCATAAAAGACATTCCATGTTAAAATTATTCATATTTTAATTATAATGCTCAGTACATTTCTAATAAAATGAGTGTGGGCGAAAGAGACGCAGGGTTCACTATGAACCAGTTTATTAAAAATTTAATAAACATACATATCAGGTCAACATTTCGCCTGCTAGAGTTAGCATATGACAAGGTGGTTGCGTTGTTCGTAGAGTAAATATTATATGTTACATTGGTGACCCTGGAGTGACACACGGTTGATACAGCTTCATCCAAAGTCAGCATATAAAATAAGAAGTATTTTATCTGTAGCGTTGCATGAAATGTTGGCAATATTCATTAGCGGATTGCTATTGCTATTTCTAGGAAACAGAAGATTGATGGAACAAAACAGTTGTATTGTTTTATTCAAAATACACTGGATTGGCTTTTCCTGGTTGATAAGTCCTATTTGCCTCAAAATGCATTCATTTAGCAAAACATTTTTATATTCGAACAAACGAATATTCAATAAAATATTATAGAGATCTAAAAGTATATCATATTTCAAATAAGTCAGGAAATTTTTAATAATGTAGTCTTCTCGGAATTCAAAGATAATTTATCTTATATTTCAAAGATGATGTTACAATTTCCAAAAAAATAAGTGGGTTAATATATATATATATATATATATATATATCCGAACAGTCACGAATATTATGTACATGACATTTTAATAATAATAATAATAATAATAATAATAATAATAATAATAGTAGTAGAAGTAGTAGTAGTAGTAGTAGTAGTAGTAGTAGTAGTAGTAGTAGTTGGTATTGTTGTTTTTGTTAATTATTTGCTATTATTTTTTTATATTTTATTAATTTATTATTTACATATTTATCGGTATCATTAGCATTCATACATTCCATAACATATTTTGCATTCATTTTCTTAATTTTTTCTTCATACTACAAATAATTAATCGCTTTTCTAGTTGTTTATTAGATGTGTGTCACATAATAAATTCCCGAAGTTTTACAGGTATTTTAAAAGTCAGTCATTTCGAGATTGATTTGCATAGTGGTATTTGACATGAAACACTTATTTTTTTTCATAAGAGCCTTTCTTTTATTTAATTCGTCTTAAAA
>NC_090756.1:35412253-35432253 GCF_036898095.1 Palaemon carinicauda | reverse complement strand
AATAATTCGATTCACATAAATTCATGAATATCCACTGACTGTAAAATCCTGAAATAATTTAATAGACCGTAAGATTCTGTACAACAAATTAAGATTAGAATCAGCAGTTGAAGACCAGACAGGAGAACAATACTCAAAACAAGGTAGAATGAAACAATTAAAAGACTTCTTCTGAATAGATTGATAACTGAAAGTCTCAAAAAACTTTCTCAATAAGCCATTTTTTTTTTTTTGCAATTGAAGAAGACACAGACCTAATGTGTTTCGCTTAAATAAATTTTCTTTCAATAATTACACCTAAAATTTTAAAAGTCATACAAAATTAAAGAAACATTATCAATACTGAGATCCGGATGTTGAGGAGCCACCATCCTTGACCTACTTACAATCATACATTACGATTTCTTAGGATACAACTTCATAACCATTAATTTGCACCATGCACTAATTCTAGCTAGATCTCTATTAAGGGAGTCACTAACCCCAGACCTACATTCAGGGGATGGAATTGATGCAAAGAGAGTAGCATCATCTGTGTATACAACAAGCTTGTTTTCTAGGCGAAACCACATGTCATGTGTATATAGTATGAAAAATAATGGGCCAAGAACACTACCCTTTGGAACACCGGACATCACATTCCTATACTCACTATGGTGCCCTTCAACAACAACTCTTTGAGATCTCTTACTTAAAAAATCAATAATAATGCTAAGAAACGACCCACCGACTCCCAACTGTTTGAAAACAAGGGCCTCATGGTTAACACGGTCAAAAGCAGCACTAAAATCAAGGCCAATCATACGAACTTCCTGTCCACAATCAAGGGATTTCTGCAAAGCATTGGAGATTGTAAGAAGGGCATCACATGCTCCATGGCATTTACGAAAACCAAATTGCAAACTAGGGAATAGATGATTACCTTCAGCAAACCTATTAAGACGTTTTGCTGGAGAAGTTCAATATCTTTAGATAATATGGGAGTTATGGAAATTGGGCGGTAATCAGTGGGACTTGAGGTACCACAAACATATTTACATAGAGGAGTAACTTTACCAATTCTCCAATAAGTGCTAAAAGCTCCTCTTCTTGTTAACTTGCGTAAACTACAGATAACTTTGGAGCTAAGAACTCTGCAGTCTTTATATAAACAAAGGAAAAATACCAATTGGGTCTACACCTCCATAAGCATCAAAGTCCATAAACAGAGCTTTAATTTCACGAGATCGAAAAGCTAAACTAGTTAGTTTAGCCTCTGGAAAACAGCGATGAGGAAGTTCAAGTTTTTCGTTACTCTGTTTACTGTCAAAAACATCAGCCAAAAGAGTTGCTTTTTTCTTTGGACAGTGAATGAATGAGCTATCTGGTTTAAGTAAAGGAGGAACTGTTGCAACCACACCAAAGAGTGCAGATTTAAGGGTAGACCACCATTCATGTTCTTGAGTTATACCAGAAAGGGTTTCTTTTATGGTTAAATTGTATTCCTTTTCAGTTGAGGCATAAACTCTCTGAGCAAAAGCTCGAAGCTGAGTATAGTTATTCCAGGTCAAATCTGATCTGTTACCCTTCCAAAGATGATAGGGCTCCTGATTCTACAAATAAGCACGTGTACAATCATCATTGCACCAAGATTTGTCCTTCCATCGGTACCTTTGCACAAGAGACGGAATACGCCTATCAATTATGTTGACTAGATTCTCATTCAAAGGGACAACAGGATCAACACTGCTATATAATTGTGACCAATTCAAGCATAAAGGATCATGCAAAATCCCATTCCAGTCTGCTTGAGATTTCACATAAATTTTACAAGAGTATGATACATCAGGGACAGGCTGCTCAGTCTTCACTAATAATGAAATGAAGACATGATCAGATGTCCCGACTGGAGAACCAACCTTTACGAGTTATAACGCCAGTGGAGTCAGTCTATACGAGGTCCAAGCAATTACAAGACCTGTGAGCAGCTTCATTTATGATTTGCTCATAGCCTGATTCAGAGGCAAACTCTAAAGCTCTTAAGCCATGGGGACTGGTAGGAGAGATAGACCTTGAACACTTTATGGTGAGCATTAAAATTACCAACAAATACAAAAGAAGCCTTTCTATCATCTTGTATCTTAGCCATAATGGTAAGACGACAATCAGAGATATAATCCATGTCAGAATTCCGGTAGATCGAACACAAGTAAAAGTTGTTATGCCTGCCACAAACTTTTATTACATGAATCTCATGACATCCACATTGATAGCAGGACTTATGAGAAGCTGCGTACTATGTCCTAATATACACTGCCATTCCCCTGGCCCTAGGGATGGTATCACGTTTCAACATTATTGGCTTCTTAAAACTATTTATAAGGAGCTCAGATGAATGCCTCATATTAGAAACCAAAGTTTCTAAGGACAAAAAAATATCCTACTGTCTAGACGCAACTATAAGGTCATGAATATTTGCATGAAGACCACGAATATTGCAATACAAAAGACGACATTGACGAAATCTAGGACGTACTTGTCCCGGATTTCGCTCAATGTCTCCAGACAGCCTAAGAATTAATAGTAATAAAACAGAGACATCATACTTATAAACTAGATTGACAAGAATTATAACAAAAACAATATGTACAGAATTATGAATAAAGTGATTGATGAAACCCATAGATTATAGTAAAAAGTCTCTAAAACTGGTCAACATGGGGGAGCCGATACACCATGCAAGGCTAATTACCCTCCAGGATAGCCCCTTCAACTAATGGGAGGACAGTAAGGATGGTTTTGAGAAGAAAAAGAATCAGATATGGAAAAGACCTCTTGATAAACCACCAGGTATACATGACCCTTCTATTAAGCCTGCCCAACACACCATTTCAAAAAAACAAGAGAAAGAGAAAAAAAAGGATAGAATAGTGTGCCCGAGTGTACCCTCAAGCAAGAGAATTCTAACCCAAGACAGTGGAAGACATTGGTACAGAGGCTATGGCACTACCCAAGACTAGAGAACAATGGTTTAATTTTGGAGTGTCCTTCTCCTAGAAAAGCTGCTTACCATACCCAAAAAGTCTCTTCTACCATTACCAAGAGGAAAGTACACTGAAAAATTGCAGTACAAATTAACCCCTGGGACGAAGAAGTGTTTAGTAATCACATTGTTGCCAGGTGTATGAGGAGAGACGAGAATCTGTAAAGAATAAGCTAGACTAATCTGTGTATGTATAGGCAAAGAAAAAAATGAGCCGTAACCAGAGAGAGGGGTCCAATGCATTACTGTCTGTATATTTGCGTATATATAGATATATGGTATAGATATACATATATACACTATATATACATATATAAATACATATTTATGTATATATATATATATATATATATGTGTGTGTGTGTGTGTGTATATATATATATATATATACATATATATATATATATATATATATGTATATATATACATATATAATATTAATAATATTAATAATAATAATAATAATAATAATAATCTTTTTAGAATCATTGCACACAGCCTGTAATTTGGAAACTGGCTGTATACAGTAATCCTAAAAAGAAGATAATAATAGCCATTGAGAACACAGAGTACAAGATTAATACAACTGAGGCAGCCATTGTCTTTAACAACACTTGCCTTTAGGAGGGTCAACTACCTGAAATGATAATAATAATAATAATAAAAATAATAATAATAATAATAATAATAATAATAATAATAATAATAATAATAATAATAATAATAATAATAATAATAATAATAATAATCGAATATAATAAAGGCCTATTTTTTTTAATATAGTAATACTCTAACTTCAGTGGAAAGGAAAAAAAATATAATAATTTTTTAAGGAAAAAATCTAGGGTATAATCCTTATATTTTATAAATACATTAATGGTAAAAGAATTTTACCCATTTCTTGATATTAAATACATTATGCTATAATAAAAAATAAAAGATAAAATAAAAAATTAGAAATTGGATGAAATTAAGAATATCACTTTCCCTTAATCAAAAATAAATGTGTTTACAGTTTGATTTGTTGAGATAAAACAATTTCCGAGGCCTTTTATAGCAACGTGTGTCAAGAGCAGAGCAAAAGCAAAAGTGATGAGGTTTTTAGAACAATTTCAAACTATCTCAAAGTTTGGCCGTATTTATCCGGGTGACATTTGGTAAGAATTATCAGGTGAACACAAAAGACGACTATTTTCTCTCTCTCTCTCTCTCTCTCTCTCCTCTCTCTCTCTCTCTCTCTCTCTTGATTCCAGTCCACCATAGGACAAAAGCCTCAGATATGTCCTTTCAGGATTTCCTGTCTGAGGTTTAGCCAGTTTTCTTCACCACGCTGGACACTGCAGTTTGGTGATGGTGGAAAACTTTAGTCTGGTCGCTCACAGCAAACCAACCTAGTATGGCTAATCCTAGTTAGTACAGCTTTGCAGATCATGGCCATACATAAATTCTTTCGCCATGCTAAGGTATCGTCATTTAATATATATATATATATATATATATATATATTGGTGGAATATTGGTGGTTTTTTATGTTAATTATTTCCACTTTTAATTAAAAAATGTTCCCGCAGAAACCCTTTACAAGAGACATGCAAAATCTGAAATACATTGAAATTACACAATTGAGAATAAAATACGAATAATGCCTCCACGATTACAAAAGAACACTTATCATAACGCGCAAATCGTTTTTAAATACTTGGTTATAATTTCATAAGCAACCTTAAACGTATAAATAAAAATATATGTATATCAATTTATCTGGATCTAGCCTCTACTTCACTTTCCTGGATTTAACTTCATGGTGGTGATAACTTCCAAAGGAATTTTTCAACTGGAATGAGTGTTAGATTTCAAAGGCCAATTGAATATTCCTTGTTCTCACTTAGAAACTGATGGAGTTTTCCCTTCAATGCTGCTCTGCTCTTGAAACTTTATACGGTGCTTTCACACACAACTGTTCCAGACTAAATCTATTCTCATATCCACGTAGATGTGTCAGTGTGGTTCTTTTCTTTAGTACATCGAATACGATGATTCGTAAAGAACTTTTATTTTGGATAATTTCATTTCATTTTAGAACATTTATGCCTAGCGATCTGTTGGACAGGGATGTGAGACCCATTTCAGATCGATAGTTTCTTGTAGTGTCGACAACCTCACCATCCTTATGAGATAAGGTTGGGGTAGGGGGAGCATATAGGTCTACCTGCTTAGTCATCAACAGCCATTGCCTGGCCATCCCTGGTCCTAGCTTGGGTGGAAAATATGTTAGAAACCAATAGGAGTAAAAAAAAAAGAAATGAATGAGAGAGAGAGAGAGAGAGAGAGAGAGAGAGAGAGAGAGGAGAGTATAACTGAAAATGAAACTATATCAAACAGAGGAAATCAAAACCGATGATACTCATTACTGTGGACTTGTGTGCATCACAATGTTGGAAACGACGAGAAATAGCATCCAACAGTCTCCCCCCCCCCATACAAAGACTATTGTCTTGATTATCTCTCTCTGTCTAGAAAGCCTATACAAACTATAGTAATGATACCAATAATTCTCTGAGCTTCTATTCTACCTTAATTTTGTATGTACGATTTTTCCTCTCTCTCTCTCTCTCTCTCTCTCTCTCTCTCTCTCTCTCTCTCTCTCTCTATTACGCTGAATAAAAGTTTATATGCTACAGCCAGATAAAACCACATTGCACATTTTCCAGCGCATTACTTTACAGTAATAATATCCGGACTTCCGGTAATGCTGCTGAAAATATTGGAGGGTGATATAAATTTCATTAATAATTGTTTCTATGTCCATAATTGCATGGGAATTGTGAGATTATTTGCAGATAGAGTTAGAATTTAAATGAAATCTGAATAGTTTATTCAATTACGAATATATATCAATATCTATCTATCTATTTATCTATCTATCTATTTGTCTATCTATCTATCTCTCTCTCTCTCTCTCTCTCTCTCTCTCTCTCTCTCTATATATATATATATATATATATAAATATATATATATATATATATATATATATGCGAGGGTAAGGCAATGACTCCTCATGACTCAGTAAGTTAACCTATAGGCTTCCAAAACACCTCCCCCTTTTGCTCACAAGGATGGCGAGGTCAGATACCACAAGAAATGATCGAGCTCTAGCAGTTCTGGAAACACCAGTCCAAGAGATTGCTAGGCGCGGACATTTCTAGCGCCCCCTTGTTAGGCCATGGGGAAATAGGCAGCTGGGTGATGAAGATTAAACATATTGACCCAGAGACGGTCTCTATCAAATTTGTCACCAAATTGTTTTAGATAAAAAAAAAAAAATCCATTTTCTATGATGTATTCAAAATCCCTTTTTCAGTGGACGCTAGTCCATTATTCCCTATTTGGTGATGATTGGATGAAATCGTCGAACATGAAACTTTTTATTAAGACAAATGACTCAAATGTCGAGATAAACGTTTTCTGCGTAATGCATCTGTGATATGAAGTCCTTTTATGGTTGTGTTTCTGTCATTCCAACAGTGTATCACTAAAAATGTAAATAATATATTTTATGGAATAAATTTGACAGGAAAATAAGTTTAAAGAGTCTGGTTACTTCAATTAAATGCTATGAAAATTACAATTGATTTGATCAAAATATGTGAATTTTGAAGTAAAGAATTCGGTATACAATTACTAGTATTATTAGCAAAGCTACAACCTTAGTTGAAAAAACAGGATGCTATAAGCCTAGGGGCTCCAACAGAGAAAATAGCCCAGTGAGGAGAGGAAAAAAGGAGATACATCCACTACAAGAAAAATAACGTACAATTAAAACAAAATACTTTAGAACAGTAACAGCGGTAGAATAGATCTTTCATATATAAACTAGAAAAACTTCCAAAAGAAAAAACAAACGAGGAAAGAAATGAAGATACAAAGGTGTACTCGAATGTACCCTCAAGCAAGAGAACTCAACATAGTACTTTATCCTACGCCAGTGTGTATAAATATTATATCATAAAGCGTTATTGTGCTATTTACGTTTAAACCATAAGAAAAATATTTCGTCTTTCAAATGATTGTGACCATTTAAACCTTATTTTCTCGTTCTCTATTTTTCTTGGTATCCTTTTGCAGTTGAGATATTATGGTCCCTTGACTTAGATCAGATTATTTGCCTATTGACTGAATAAGAAACTGACTCGCACAAAATAGACAGTAATCAGTCAGGAAAAGGATGTTATTATTATTATTATTATTATTATTATTATTATTATTATTATTATTATTATTATTATTATTATTATTATTATTATTATTATTATTATTATTATTATTACAAGCTAAGCTACAGCCCTATTTGGAAAAGCACAATGCTATAAGCCCAATGGCCCTGGCAGTATATTAGATAATTTCTAATAAATCAGTAAATAAAAATAAGAGTTAAAAGTTGGGTGTTTGGGGGCATATAAATATACCTAGTGAGTCATCAGTAGCCATTCCCTGGCCTTACCTGGTCATAGGTTGGGTTGCGGGAGGTATCGAAACTGAACTGATCTTGTACATAGAGTGTTGGTCTGTAGGACATTGCACTGTTCCTTGACTTGGAAGATATTCTATACAGAATATTTCAAAAGTAGAAGATTCTTAAAGACCACAGATTAACCACCATCCCCTAAAAAAAGGTAAAGTGTGACATCACATAAGACTTAAAGAAACCTTAGGTACTTGAAAGGATTTTGAAGTATTTTTATGCTTTGAATTTTTCATGGGTAAATAAAAAGAACCACTATGCATTGAAGCAAAACTATTTTTTTTTTCTACTTTCGAACCTCATCTAAATTAATCTTGATATCTATAAAGTCACCTCTTTTTTTGAAAGACCAAAATAAGAAGAGAGAGAGAGAGAGAGAGAGAGAGAGAGAGAGAGAGAGATGTAGGGTAATAATGAAAAGCCCTTCCAACGATTAAGGACACAGTTATCTGTGTTAGGCTAGGTAGGAACCTGTGGTTTGGATGTGTCATACAATCGAGTTAACACACGAGTAAAGATTTATCAATGAAAAACTACAGACACTAAAATCAAAATCAAAAGGGAAGACAAAACTAATATTAATTCTTAAAAAAAGAAAAATAATAATCTTTCGACATTTCATATAAAAAAAAAAAAAAAAACAATTTGAACCGTATAGAAACTGTAAAATGAATAGGAACACTTACGCCATCTTTGGACAAAAGTTCTTGATTGGTGGATCTGAAGTGTTGTTGTGACGAAGTCCTTCTGAATGTTGCTGAACTCGAAGTGTCAATTGCAACGCCAAAACTCTCACTGAACAATTTTAAACAAAATGAAACATTAATCTTCTCCAAGTTTAGGATAACAGAATGTTGTCATAATATGGCGACTACATCCGCAAAAATAAGTATGAAAGAAGCATCATTGCTAAATCTGTTATATAGAAAAATCAATAAAATACATAAAGGCTGAAATAGTGGTCAAACAAGGCATTATCTGCGGCTTCAGTTTTACTAAGTTTAACAAATGTTGATATTTTCATATTTCAAACATAGAAATTAATCCCTCATAAAGTAAAGGCTTTTCTGCCACAAAACATAATTCATATATAACAATTCCCGAACATCCGATGCAGGTTAAATCCAGGATATCAATGTTTTATGGGGTTTTAAAGAATATTTATTGCTAGAGAGAGCTTGCTGTATTGTTATGATGACGTCATAGTATTGATATATGTCTATGGAATTCAATGGGAAAAAATTTTGCTATTTGGAATTACATCTATCCAGTTATAAAAAATAGTTTGCACACACACATATACACACACACTCATATATATATATATATATATATATGATAAATTTTGCAAATTTTTACGTGTTTTTCATATTCAAATAAGCCATATATGTTTTTGATACATTAATGTCTGGATTCTCTTAACGACCTCGGAATCAGAGCCCCAGGCGAAATCACACAAAGACAAGAGCCTGGCTCCGGCCGGGAATCGAACCCTGGTCGGCAAGCTTGTACAGACAGTGACTAATATATATATATATATATATATATACCTGATCACCACGCTCAGTTATTGCTACCCAGAAAGGGTTTCATAGTAATGTATCCATAGAAATCATGAAAAATTAATGAATTGTTAAAATGACAACAGACAGCTATTTGTAATAATACCTGCCACGGATTTTGACATTTTTTAAGGATTAACCGATAAACTGGCTCTTGAGAGTTGAATTTACATGGAATGACCCTTTTCAAAACTAAATAATTGAGTTTTATGAAGCTATCGGGCAACTTTGCAAGAGACGCCACACACCAATAAACGTCATATTTATTCACTACATGCAGTATATTGATGAATAAATTGTAATTGAATAAATGTAGTAATAGATAGATAGATGAACAGATAGATAGATAGATTTGTAAGTACAATGATATAAAGATAGGTAGATGTCTATATAGATAGACAGATGTGTAGATACACAGATACATAAATGTGTAGTTAGATAGATAGATGGGTAGATATGTAGATAGATAGATATATAGGTAGATAGAGAGAATGATAGATGTGTAGATAGATCGATAGATAGATATATGTGTAGATAGATCGATAGATAGACAGATAGATAGAAGCTATCATGAAATATTTGCTGTCTAAAATGGACAGTTTTGTTTACAGGTGAGTGATTCACAAACGATAAAATTTCAACGAAATATTTTGTATGAAAAAGCGAGTGTAGAGTGGGATGGCTGATTCTCTTCATTCAATTATATTTTGATTAGAATAAGACAACTGGAGCGAGCCTATAAAAAGATATATATATTTTTCATGTACTGTTGATGGCTAGAAAAAATTCGAGAAGAAAAATGGTTCAGAAATACTTGCCGGGAAAGGGGAGAACTGTAATCACAGAGAGTAATGTGAGTCTTTAGACTTTTTCATTACCAAAATATTTTGAAATTGGTTATTCATAAATGATAATAAGAAATTTATCTCTTTCAAGGGCTTCGAACAGGCGGGGAATCCATTGATTCGTTAAATGAAAACATCAATTGGGTATTTTTAAAATGTTTTTTGAAATCTAAATTTGTTTGAAAGCGCTTCTAGTTCTTATTTTCTCAATGTTTTATCTTTTAGGTTTAATAAATACATCTCCTACAAGTCCTTATATATATATATATATATATATATATATTATTTATTTTTTTTGGGGGGCTCAAGCCATGTCGTCCTGATGGAAGTTCCTATAGGGTAGCTTCCTAGGGTATATTACAACTATGGCGATATTCCCAGAGAATTTACCTTAAGGTACCAGAATTCTAACTCCTGGAGCGAGTATCCCTCGTGAAAGGGATATCGCGACATATCAGAGGACGTATTCTTGACACGCCACATGGCAATCTACATCCTGGACAGAGATTTTGTCTCGTAGGAGGTGATTGGCGAGATACGAATTCGGGAAAGAAAAGGGGAGCCGCTCCCAAGGCTTCCCTATCCTCCGATTCGTATGCGTGCCTGGCGCCAATCCTGGCGCCATCTGTATTCCTTTTTGCGTAGCTTAACAACTCGGTGTTTTTTCCTGTGTTTCTCGCAAATCTTGGATTTATTCTACTTTTTCATGGCTTCTTCGTCTTCGTTGGCCTCTGATAAGTTGAGTATAATGTCTTTTATGTATAAATGTAGGCTCTTGGTAAAATTTTGAGTGATTAATAGGATTAATCTTTGATACAAGAGCCGAAGCCTACCAGAGGCGTCCTGGACGCTGTCGCTCGCTAGGTATAAATTTAGTTAGTCAGAGCGACATTCCTGGTTGTTTTGCTTTAATAAATTTTAGCTATTTAGCATTACATAGGATTTCCTTTCGTGCTTAGTATTATTTGGCGAAGTATTCGCCATTCTGGCCTACGCTAGGCCATGTAGCCTAGTCGTTTGGTCCTAGTACTTCATGCATGATTTTGGTTTTTCCGAGTGTAATTAAAATTTTATTGAAGCTTTAGGCTATATTTTATACATTTAAGACTGTGTGGAATATTTCCAAGATAGTATACGAGTGAGTTTCGGTGATTTAGGTAATCGATTCTCTTGGTGCCTAGGCTAGTTGCTTATGGAGCCTTAGTATACTTTATCATACTCCCCGGTTGCTTTCTTTTCTTCGGAGAAGGTATGCAATCCCTTTCCCTCTGTTTAAGCCTTGGGCTTATCCTTAAGTGGTTTTTTCCGAATTTATTTTCGATAAAACTATACTGGGGTGTTACTGTACCTTCCTGTTCCTGTAGTATGGTTCAAGAGGGACAGAACAACAGAGTTTTTTAGTCTGAGTCTGTGTTGTCTGGCTTGGGGCTGAGTCCCCCTCGCTGGCCTGACACAGACAAAGGGAGCTTAGCTCCCTTAGGTCACTACCGAAGGTTTCTCTGGATATGATTCCTTCTTTTGTGATCTACCAGACTAGTCCTTGTTGCTGTTCTCGGGGGATGATAAGTTTCTTTCCCTGGGAGTAGCAACACCTTCCTTGCTTTGGTGCTCTGGGAGCTGGCAAGTATTGCTGGCCTTCCCCCTTAGATCTCCCTTAGGCTAAGATAAGTTTCTTGGCTGCGGGTGATCTGTCACTAAAGCAAGGTTGGTAGGACCCTCTTGTCCCTTCCCCCTCTTTCTCCGTAATGGCCTAGCCATTACTGTACTGTTCGTTTTTCTACATCTGGACCTAGTATAGGTTAGGATGTGGAATTGATTCAGCCCCTTGCCGGCCGGCAGACCTGCTGGCCGGCAAGGGTCTTATGTTTTCGAGTGCTGCCCGGACCTCTCTTGGTCCCTTATCCATGCCTGCCTGTAGAGCCAGACGGCATTGGTCAGGAAGCCTGAATTAGTTTCTCCCCTTCCTTATATGCACTCTTTCGGTTGCCGGGCTTGGAGGTTGTGTACACTCTTATCCCGGCATCCATTCTATTTTTCTTTTAGTGCTGTACCTGACCCGGCTGCCGGCCTATGAGGCCGGCAGCCGGGCAGGTATAGTCCTCTGGTTCTTTTGCTGCCGGCTGGCATCGGTCTTGTACCTTTGCCGGCCGGCTTATGTCAGCCCTTGTCTGCCGGTCACCAAGAGTGTGGCTGGCAGCTGGGTACTACCTTGTGTAGTTGCTGTCCGGCAGCCATTGCCGGCCAACATTGGCTGTTACCGGCCGGCAGTTGCTGCCGACCGGCACATGCATTTGAACCAGAGTGCTGCCGCCTTATAGCTGTTAAGTAGTATACTTTAAAGCTAGTTATGGTGTGTGCCGGCCGGCAAAGGCAAGCCGGCACGCATCCCCCTATACAGTACTAGTATTCTTCAGTATAACATATACAGTAAGAAGAAAACTATGGTAAGGGTTTTGGTACTGCACTGTGTCTTCTAACACTATTGTGTTTTCTTGCACATCCCTTTGCTGTTGCCCTACAGATAGGAAAGTGAGTTCTTTCCTGTCTATTATCCAGGATTTTAAAATCATTGCTTAGGTGTGAGCTCCACCTGTTTCCTCTGGAAACCTTGCATTGGTTACTCTAGAAGAGATTAACCATTTTGATTTTATTATCTGGAAGGCTGCAACAATGGGTTGTGAGGGAAACACAAGTGTGTGTCTTTCCTTTATGAATTGTTATGCTATACTATGCATATCCAGTGATACATAGTTCACTTGATACTCATGAAAATTTCTTCTCTTTACAGGAGGACCCTCCGAAGTGCAGAAATGTTTTCTGCAACGTCCGCAGCAAGAACCTCTGCGGACATGAGTGTTGTAGGAGACACGCAGCATGCGCTGTCTCCAAGGATGATCTCCAGTATTGGGACCCTCAGGTATGTACTGTATGCACTAACCTGATTATTGAGGCTTTTGATTCCCCTAGGACGGCAGAATCAAGGGAAATAGCAAGGGAGAAGCTTCGTACCTGGGTAAGGGGCTTCCAAAAGAACACCTCTGGCCCTTATCTTCCAAGTGAGAAGATGAGGGCGTATCTTTTTCCCAAGGCATCAGCTGATGCAGTGATTCCCCAGCCTCAAGAGGAGATCCCCCAAGATCAGGTCCAGGTGGACGTTGAAGTCGCAGTCGCGATGCAAGACATCCAGTTAGATGACAGGATGTCTGACCTGGATGAGCGTTTGGAACAAGACCTCCTGGCAGAAGGTCAGGATGAAGTTCAAACCCCGGACGTCGTAGAGGATGAGATCGACGAGGTGTCGGCTACTCCGGTTCAGATCCCGGAGCCTATTCCCTCAACATCGGCCGGTCTCCCAGTAGAACTGGGACAGGCCCTCTCTTCGATTGTTGGAATGATCCAACAAATGCAGAAGAAGAATCAGGAGAAGGCGGCTGCTATGGAACTGCGGATGCAGTCCCTGGCAGAATCACATGGCCCCGGAAAAGGCTCAATGTGAAAGACCTTCCCTTATGCTCAGATGATAACCCATGGAGGTATGCTGAGCACATGCCGATGACGACTGGAAAGATCGTCATCTCGGATAAGCTGGGTTCAGTTCCCCTAGAGGAGGTGGAATTCTGGCCCAGCAAGGCATCATATCCGGACTGCTATGTCCAGCTGAGAAAAGAACCAGCTTCAAGGGAGGAGACAGAGCCGAAGGAGGTCATAATTATGGACCACGGTAAGGCTCAAGCCCTACTTTCATCCTCGATGAAGGAGAGGGGCTTCTCTAACTCGAAGGTAGCTGCATTGAGCAAGAAGCTCCCTTCTTTTGTGTCCTCTCCTGCTAGAGCCTTCCCCTTTTTACAGAAAGGGTTTGCGGCTGTCCTAAAGGCAGTCGAGGCCGGCAAGCCTTGCCCCTCCCTGGAGGAGTGTAAACCCTTGTCGCTGGCCCTGCCTATGTACCACAAAGACTTGAAGGATGTCCATCTGACGTTCTCAGTGGGAAAGTTGGAGGCTGATATTGCCGGACAGCAATTCGGCGAGGACCTCCCCAAGCTGTCCGACTCTCTTTTACGAAGAGAGTTCGAGACAAAAGAAAGACTGGCTGCCTCAATGTCTCATCAGACTACTCTTGAGACGATGGCAAGTGACCCCAAGGTCCATGGAATGTTCATGGTGGTGGCTAAGTCTCACCTAGCCACAGTGACGAAGGACCTTTATAGTTTCGTCGAGGCAAGGAGAGCTTGCAGGGAGTTCGTGTTCACCGGGGCTACGGTGAGACACGAGCCAAGGAAGTTAATCTCCTCCAACATTTGGGGAAAAGACCTTTTCCCTACCGATGTGGTCAAAGAAGTTGTTGATAAGGCTGCCGTGGAGAATAGAAACCTTCTCCAGAAGTGGGGCCTGGCTATCAAAAGAAAGTCTTCCCCGGATGAGGGTCCTCAACCAAAGAAGAAGAATATGAGGACTAGGCTATCGTCTCGGCCAGCCAAGCCTTTTAGACAGCAACAGCAACTGCAATTGCCATTGCCTCCAGTGCCCCAGATGGTGGCACAAACCCCGACCACTTTTCAGTGGGTACCCCAGGCTGTGCCAGGTCAGTCCACCACATTCACCCCAACGTTCGAAGGACAGTCTTCTTCCTTTCATGCAAAACCTAGAGGAGCAGCCAGAGGCTCGTCTAGGTGCCCCTCAAGGGGAAGGGGATTCAGACGTGGTCGTGGTCAGGGAGGCAAGACCTCAGGACGGCAGTCCAAGTGAAAAGATACCGGTAGGAGGGAGACTGATGAAATTTTGGGATCGCTGGACCTTCGATCCCTGGGCCCAAAGCCTACTCAAGAATGGACTGGGCTGGAGCTTGTACAGCACTCCACCACCGTGCCTTCGGTTTTTCCAACACTCCACCCCCGTTCTGGAGGAGTACGTTCAAGAACTGTTGGAGAAAAAGGTGATCCGAAAGGTGAAGTCCATCAAATTCCAAGGGAGGCTGTTTTGTGTTCCCAAGAAAGACTCGGAAAAGCTCAGAGTCATTCTGGACTTGTCGCCACTCAACAAGTTCATAGTGAATTGCAAATTCCAGATGCTAACACTGCAACACATAAGGACCTTACTGCCCAAGAGGGCATACTCAGTCTCTATAGACTTGTCAGACGCCTATTGGCACATTCCAATCAGCCGTCGACTCTCCCCCTACCTAGGATTCAGGCTACAACGGAGACTATACGCCTTCAGAGCCATGCCATTCGGGCTAAACATAGCCCCAAGGATTTTCACGAAGCTTGCGAGCGCAGCTCTCAAACAATTACGCCTAAAGGGAATTAAGGTAGTATCCTACCTGAACGACTGGCTGGTGTGGGCAGCATCCGAGACAGAATGCTTGCAAGCTTCCAGTCAGGTGATCCAGTTCCTAGAGTACCTAGGCTTCAAGATCAACAGAAAAAAGTCTCGACTTTCTCCATCCCAAAAGTTCCAGTGGCTGGGAATCCACTGGGACCTTTTGTCACACAGTTTCTCCATCCCGACGAAGAAAAGGAAGGAGATAGCGGGCTCTGTCAAGAGACTTCTAGATTCCGAAAGGATATCAAGACGCGAACAGGAGAGGGTACTAGGCTCTCTACAGTTTGCTTCAGTGACAGACCCAGTGCTAAGAGCACAGCTAAAGGATGCAACCGGAGTTTGGAGAAGGTATGAATCAAACGCGCGAAGAGATCTGAGAAAACCAGTGCCGCCTCGGCTACGTACTCTTCCCAGGCCTTGGTCCCAAGCCAGACATCTAAAGAAGTCGGTTCTTCTTCAGCCACCTCCCCCGTCGATGACGATTCACTCAGACGCCTCAAAGGAGGGATGGGGAGGTCACTCTCATCGGAAAAAAGTCCAGGGGACTTGGTCCAAGCTATTCAGGACCTTTCATATAAACTTTCTAGAAGCTATGGCAGTGCTCCTTACCTTAAAGAAAGTCTCCCCGCGTCACTCGATCCACATAAGATTGGTGATGGACAGCGAGGTGGTTGTGAGATGCTTGAATCAACAAGGGTCGAGGTCACCACCTCTCAACCAGGTGATGTTAGCCATTTTCCGATTGGCGGAAAAGAAGAAGTGGTACCTGTCGGCAGTTTACCTTCAAGGAGTCCGCAATGTGACAGCGGACGCTCTATCCAGGTTCACACCGATAGAGTCGGAATGGTCCTTAGACGCAGGATCATTCTCCTTCATTCTGAATCAAGTCCAAGAACTGCAGATAGACCTCTTTGCAACGAAAGACAACAAGAAGTTGCCCCTGTACGTGTCCCCGTACGAGGACCCCTTAGCGGAAGCAGTGGACGCGATGTCCCTCGACTGGAACAGATGGTCCAGGATTTATCTGTTCCCCCCTCACAACCTTCTGTTGAGGGTCCTCAACAAACTGAGATCCTTTAAGGGGGTAGCGGCAATAGTGGCCCACAAGTGGCCGAACAGTATGTGGTTCCCCTTGGAGTTGGAACTACAGATGAAGTTTGTGCCGCTACCAGATCCAGTTCTGACCCAGCGAGTCCAGAAGTCGACTGTCTGCGCTTCATTACAGAAAACCCGGACCCTGCAGCTCATGATTTTCTCGCCCTTGCGGTGAGAAAGCGTTTCGGGATTTCGAAAGCCAGCATAGACTTCCTAGAGGAATATAAGTGCAAATCGACTAGAAGGCAATATGAGTCATCTTGGAGAAAATGGGTGGCCTTTGCAAAGGCAAAGAATCCGCAGGAGATCTCAACATACTTCTGCTTATCTTTCTTCATCCACCTCCATGGCCAAGGGTTGGCAGCTAACACGATTTCAGTGTGTAAATCTGCTTTGATGAGACCCATTTTATTTGCCTTCCAGATCGACCTAGGTAACGAGATCTTTAATAAAGTTCCAAAAGCCTGCGCTAAGCTCAGACCTTCAGCACCTCCAAAGCCCATCTCATGGTCTTTAGACAAAGTTCTTCATTTCGCCTCCCTGCTGAGCAATGAAGAATGTGCGTTAAAGGATTTGACGCAAAAAGTTATTTTCCTATTTGCACTCGCGTCCAGGGCCAGGGTTAGTGAGATCGTAGCCCTCTCGAGAGAGGCAGGTCGTGTTCAGTTCCTGGATGGGGGGGGATCTGAACCTGTTTCCGGATCCTACGTTTCTCGCCAAGAATGAATTACCCACCAACAGGTGGGGTCCCTGGAGAATCTGCCCTCTGAAAGAAGATGCATCTCTATGTCCAGTAGAATGCCTAAAGGTCTATCTTCGTAGAACTTCAGAATTCAAGGGTGGTCAACTATTCAGGGGAGAAACATCAGGCTCAAATTTATCTCTGAATCAACTCAGAGCGAACATCACATATTTTATTCGCAGAGCGGATCCTGACAGTACACCCGCAGGTCACGATCCGAGGAAAGTTGCCTCATCCCTAAATTTCTTTAATTGTATGGATTTTTAAAATCTCCGTTCATACACGGGCTGGAAGTCTTCCAGAGTGTTCTTTCGGCACTATGCGAAGCAAGTAGAGGAACCAAAGAGATCTGTGGTAGCAGTGGGTCGTGTAGTTAACCCTACTGTTTAACTCTGCGAGGAACAGTGGTCTTAATTGGGACGATTAAGTACAGGGTGAGTGTGTAGGTACATACTGTACAGTACTACAAACTAAATGAGGGCACCGAGTACCTACATAGACTGTTTCTTTTTCAAAGGTGAACCTAGCATAAGTACAGACATGTGTGCCGAGCGTTTCTAACGCTAATGTGATTGATTTGTAATACAGACTTTTATGACTTGATACCTCGGTATCTTAAAAAAGTGGCGTTTAATGGTTTTTCTTTCAGATAAACAAGTTCTGTTTACTATCATACTTATGCTTAAAGTTTTGGGTTATCCTCTTCTTTTATATATATATATATATATATATATATATATATATATATATATATATATATATATATATATATATATATATATATATATATATATATATATATATATATATATATATATATATATATATATATATATATATATATATATATATATATATATATATATATATATATATATTTGTTCTTAACCTGTCTATTTATTGTCTGTTAATAAACTTGTCCCTGAGAACCTTGCGTCTCTTTCACCTGTGTCAATTTATTGGTATAATTGAGCATTTAATTCTATGTATCTTATCTGGGATAATTCTGGTAGAATTGTTCTGTTATGCAAGCTATGTTGCATTGGTTTATGTAGTCCCCTAATGGGAGGACTCCGTCCCATAAAGGGACCAGGGCGGTTTTATTAGTTTCTTCCTATGTGGATATAAACCTTTGTCCAATACAAGTATTGTGCGGATTACTGGTCAATATATTGACGCAGTGGTTCTATACAAACTATGCTTTACTTAATATAGGGCGAGACCACTATATTAGCTTGCCTGGTATTCATACATAGGTATATGTACTCTTCGAGACTTTTCCAGAGTCTAGTAGGACTCTTCCCTGTAGGGGGCAGGAAGCTCTAACATAGTTTATAGTTAGTTGAAAAGATGTATAACGGTAACATCTTAGGTCTCTAGGTCTAGTCGACCGGGGAAAAAAAAAATTACCTCAGGGGAGTACGGCACGTTCTGAGAATCCACAGATACAGTAATGCTCTGGTACACTTCCATCAGGACGACATGGCTTGAGCCCAAAAAACGGATTTTGAGCGAAGCGAAAAATCTATTTTTGGGTGAGATGGCCATGTCGTCCTGATGGAGCCGCCCTTGCCTTTCTAAGAAAGGGCTGTAGGACCCCTCCCTACATACAGTATCTGTAGCACCTCGTGTACGCTACAAGGAATACAGATGGCGCCAGGATTGGCGCCAGGCACGCATACGAATCGGAGGATAGGGAAGCCTTGGGAGCGGCTCCCCTTTTTCTTTCCCGAATTCGTATCTCGCCAATCACCTCCTACGAGACGAAATCTCTGTCCAGGATGTAGATTGCCATGTGGCGTGTCAAGAATACGTCCTCTGATATGTTGCGATATCACTTTCACGAGGGATACTCGCTCCAGGAGTTAGAATTCTGGTACCTTAAGGTAAATTCTCTGGGAATATCGCCGTAGTTGTAATATACCCTAGGAAGCTACCCTATAGGAACTTCCATCAGGACGACATGGCCATCTCACCCAAAAATAGATTTTTCGCTTCGCTCAAAATCCGTTATATATATGTATATATATATATATATATATATATATATATATATATATATATATATATATATATATATATAATATATATATATATATATATATATATATATATATATATATATATATATATATATATATATATATATATATATATATATATATATATATATATATATATATATATATATATATATATATATGTGTGTGTGTGTGTGTGTGTGTGTGTATGTGTTTATGCGCATGTCTACATATATGTTTATAGTTCATCCAATAAATCCTTCACATATTTGAAAGTATTTACAATAATCTTCCTCCGCAAAACTCTGATATCATGACACGATGAATGACACAAACATCAACTGTCCAATGGGGCATTTTCATATCCTCATTGTATATTCCACGTGGCAGCAATGGAAACGTTTATCCTCACGGTTCGTAAACAAACGTAATGAATGAACGTTTCCAAAGAGAATAGTTGTCATGGAAACACCAAACACAGTTAGCTTATTCTAATTCTATTCAGTTGAATGAAAGAGCCTTTAATCATCCACGCGTGATGGTTCTTTTTTGTTTTTCAAAATAAATGTGGATAAATCTGTAGAGGTTTATGTCAGTGATGTTGATATGGGGCTTTTAAGGGATTATTTTACTGTGGCCAGATGATTCTCTTCAATACAAAATATATAAGAGTTCCAGATGGTTTTAACAAAAATATACACGTATTACCGCACGAATATTATATATATATATATATATATATATATATATATATATATATATATATATATATATATATATATACACATACACACACACACACATATATAGATATATATATATATATATATATATATATATATATATATATATATATATATATATATATATA
>NC_090756.1:35402253-35404753 GCF_036898095.1 Palaemon carinicauda | reverse complement strand
TTTGGGTATTTCCATTATGTATCGCTTGATATATTGGACAAGTCAAAATAACTAAAGGATTGTTTTCAATATAATTATTATGAATTGCCAATATATATTTTTTTCATCATTCAACCCTCACTGATATTTTCTTTAAATTCAAAGTGTATGATTTATTAAGAAAATTATTCATTTACATCAAGAGAATGTGATTGTATTTTCTTATCTTGGGTTATTATAGTCTTGTATTTTCTTACCATGAGTTATTTTAGGCGTATTTTCTTATATTATGTTATCATAATCTTGTATTTTCTTATCTCAGGTTATTATAGTCTTGTATTTTCTTATCTTCATTTATTGTAGAATATTATTTTTCATATCTGGTTATCATAGTTTTGCATTCTCTTATCTTGGGTCATAATAGTCTTATATTTTTTTATCTTGAGTCATTATAGCCATACAAGTTGCAATCTAATTATAAACAATGCGTAAATGGATACTAATTCATTTAAAAATCATATACACTGCAAAAAAAAAAAAACAACATAACAGTTGGCAAAGTTATCATTAACCATTGTTGAAATAATCTCCCATTAATAATCTATCCGTAAAAATCCTGGAAATTAAATTCACTATCAACATTACACAAGTTATCCATTTAATGGTGTTATATATAACTGATTTTGACATTTATTGGAACACAACTTTTAATTTTACTGTTGAGAAATACATCAAATGATTATCAAAATGGTATTTCCACGCAAATAAATTGAGCTGGCATTTATGAATGAGTTTCCACATACCACTATACGTCATTATTTCTGTTTTGTCGTTGCAAAAGTAAATTAAAGAATTGGAAACATATTGATATTGTGATAGATAAATAGAGATATGTTTTTCTTCTAAATAATTAGCTTTTTATTTAATCATAGTAAAATTATATACAAAAGGAAATATCAAAACGTTATTTTCAAGCAAAAAATTGAGCTTGATAGTGGTACCTGGCATTTACGAATGAGCTGCCACGTAATACTACACCCTATGTTTCATCGTTGTAAACATATTTGGTTGAATTTGAAAGCAATCGATACTAAGAGAGATAATAGATAGAGATATCCGGTTTATCTTAATATAAATAGCTTTTTAGTTGTTTATAGTAAAATTATATTCAAAAGTATATCTTATTCAAAAACACGTGTTCTGTAGGAAAAAGTTGCTGGAATATTAAACCATCCGTTTTCTTCATTCAATTACTTTCTATTATATTTTCTATATTTTATATATTAAGTAAAAGACACAGGAAAATACAAGAATATAATTGGAGATTAGCTTTTTTACATAGAGACTATAATAGAGAAAAAACGTTTTAAATTCTCGAAATGGAAAAGGTGGCAGAACACTGATATTGGTCCGTCGATGAAACACCTCTAGGAAAAAGGTCTCTATGCCTCTGAAATAATGATGACCAAGGAGAGGGAAGTAATCAAAGAGATAAATAAATTTGTGTACTTTTTCACAGGATGCCGATTCGAGAAGTGAGGAGATAATTATATTGTAGTATAGTGCAAAACAAAGGATTTTTTTTTCATTACTACTGAAAAATGTGTCTCTTTTTCTCTGTACCTACATGAAAGAATTGTTATGAATCGTTTATGAAGATATATATTAATATATCTTCATTTGTATTTTGCTTTAATACTTCGTAAGAATTTTACTGTTCTTTATTTGTTCTACTTCCATTTTTAATACCTCTTCTTTTACATATGCGTACATATATTTCATATATCTGGCGTCATAGTTTTTCTCCTAATTCTGTTCGGATATTTCCAGATTCACAAACTCTTTCCATTATTTTCTTATAGTTACAGCATTTAAATACTGTCAGTGTCGCCATTAGTCTTGTGCTATACATAGTTTAAAATCTATTCTGAAAGAATTATTTAATTTTGAAAATTATATCTTGATTAATCTACTTCCAAAGTTCAAACTTACATCAATTATTTTTATGTTAAACATGCCTATTTTTATACTTTATGCATGAAATATCTGTTTTAATGTTGTTACTGTTCTTAAAATATTTTATTTAAATTGTTTATTACTTCTCCTGTCTTTTAATTATTTCCTCATTGTCCTTCCTCACTAGGATATTTTTCCATGTTGGAGTCCTAGGTCTTATAGTATCCTGCTTTTCCAACTAGGGTTGTAGCTTAGTTAATAATAATAATGATAATAATAATAATAATAATAATAATAATAATAATAATAATAATAATAATAATAATAATAATAATAATAATAATAATAATAATAATGATTAGTGAAAATTGTCTGTCACTGTTTGAAAATGAGAGGAAATTGACCGCATCTTAATTTCATGAAATTTGTGGTCGACAGAAAAGATTTCCTTCAAGACAACACCTCCTTCGTCTATGAAAGCTAGAAACCTGCTCAGTATCAATGATTTATAATACAAATATATTGATCTGTGCGCCTATTTGGGATACATTCTTCTTAATTATCA
>NC_090756.1:35387253-35397253 GCF_036898095.1 Palaemon carinicauda | reverse complement strand
GAGGCAGCCTTCAACAGCCTCCCAAGGGCGGGGTGCCCATAGCAGTGGACCTTGAAAAGGCAGAGGTCCGAGAAGTGGAAATGTGGTGGATGGCATTTGTTGGACCTGTGGGGGAAGGGGGTACCTCCGGGCTGTATGCCCCTCTGACGAGCAGCGGCGGTGTTTTGGATGCCATGCCACGGACCATCTACTGAACAGCTGTCCAAAAAACGCCGTCAGCACAAGAGACCACGCTTCCCCTGTACCAACAAGAGGAAGGGGAAAAATGACACAGGACGGGGACCAAGCCAGGACTAGGGATAGAAGTGCCAAGGAGTTAGTCGGCCCACCCCGGCCCAACGTTGGAGGGGGCCAGTCAGTGCTCCAGCCAGTAGTAAGGGGTACCACCTCTTCAGCGAACGTTGCTTCCCCGGGAGTGCCTGAGGTGGTTCTGGAGGTAGAGCAGCCGCCTCCCACCGCCACTCCCACACAAGCGAGTAGGAATGCGGTCCCCGTTCTTAGAGTAGAGTTGAGATCGTGTGTGCAACATGCTCTGCTGGATTCCGGGGCCAGCGTATCCCTTATAGAAAAACATTTGGCGACGCATGCCATCCAAACGTCGAAGGAGTGCCTGGTGTTGAACATGGCTGGTGGTCACAAACTGATGACTCGACGTATTGTTAGACAACAATTCAACCTTCAAGGTCGAGAAGTGACCCATGCCCTCTATGTCATCCCAACATTAAATATGGGGAACATTCCCATTATTCTGGGAATCGATTTTATCAAGGAGAAGCAAGTGACAATACGGGGCCCTGATGGGGAGGGGCTAGAAATGAGGTGGAAAGTTGGACCAGGAGAAAAGACAGAGATACATGTTATGGGGGAAACTCGGCCTCGAGTTAGGGTCGCCCTTACTGCTAAGGGGATAGCAGGGACGGTTCCATCCGGGCCGAAGGAAGGTGAATCAATCCCCCCCTCCACCCTCTACTCCCTATCAGTGGCACCCGCACCGGAAATGCGCGAAGGCGACCTAGTGTACGTAAAACCACATCAAAAGTGGCAGGATTTCATGTCTCCAGGAGTCACCACCGTTACCGAAGGAAAGGTCGAAATTCCCTTTATAAATGTAAGTACCACGTGGTTCCACTTAGGTACTGAGTCAGTCTGCGACCTTGAGTTATGTTCGTTTGTGACAGCCGAACGGACACTGGCGACCTTGTCTTTCCATGGTCAAGGTCCCGGTGGGGACAGGCTGAGAAAGCTCCGTCAAACCGCTGTTGGAGCAACCCCCATTAATTATTATAAGAGAGTAGGAGATATTGTAGGGAATTTTGCGGACGTAATTGCAGTTGGAGATGAACGTGCACGGAAAATTTCCAGTTGGAAAATTGCCATGCGGAAAATTTCCAGTAAGGAAAATTTCCATGCAGAATATTGCCAGGCAGAAGATTGCCATAGCCCATGTTATTATTTTTTTAATTGAAGGCATAAGATTTTAAAGAAAAGAAAATTTTTGATTTTAAATAAGACACCACGTCAATATAATTGATAATTGATAAAATTATATCATTTCAACTTTTATAATTGTTCAATCTTACTTAAAACTATCATTCTGCTTTCTTATTAGTAATTGTTCAATATTACCCAAATTACCATTTCTCCTTTCGTAATTGTTCATTGTTACCCAAACAACCATTTTTCTTTTTGTTTATATCTATTGGCTTACCAACAGAAAAACTAAATTCTAACTTTAAAAAAAAAAGACATACTATTTGTTTAGTTTCTAGAGTCTCTGTATCCATAATGGCTGTTTTCATAACAAGTGAACATGGAAAGGATATTCTCATTGATGAACTACAATACATGTATCGTTTAAACGGAAGAAACAAAGAAGGTACAAAAATCTGCTGGGAATGTGCGTTAAGAAAACAGAAATTATGTCCAGCAAGACTACATTCAAAACCAAAAAACCATGATGACAAAATTTTGAAACATGTTAATGAACACAATTACGGTGCCGACAAGAGCAAAGTAGAAGCCAAGGCAGCCATTCAAAACCTGAATAAAGACACATCAACTTCAAGTCATCCTACTCGTTCTTTGGTTGCAGAGTGTTTATCATCTTTAGATGACTGTGTTCGTGCTGAGTTACCAAATTTACAACATTTAAGTAGGAATGATAGGCATTGGAGATAGGAAACATCTTGTGCCCCAAAAATTCCTTCTGAAAGGACAGGATTTGTAATTCCAACTGAATTTCAAACTCTTAATTCTGGAGAGAAATTCCTCCAATATGACTCTGGTGTCGAGGATGAGAATCGAATCTTATTATTTTGCACAAATGATGGGATTGAAGATTTAAGAAACTACCAAAACTGGGCTATGGATGGAACGTTTAAAGCATCCCCTAATATATATTTTCAACTTTTTACAATCTATGTCCAGGTTGAAAAATCTAGTTTTCCACGTGCTTTTGCATTCCTTCCCAACAAAAGTGAAGTTACATATGAAAAGCTGTTTAATATAATTAAGAATTTAGTACAACAAGAACCCCACACGGCTATGACTTCGAAAAAGCTTCGATAAATGGACTAAATAGTGTTTTTCCACAAACCAACAAAACAGGATGCTTTTTCCATTTCTGCCAGGCAAACTATAGATAGCTTGTGAACCTTGGTTACAAAAATCGGTATCACAATGACAGCGGCTTCAGTTTAAAGTTACGATGTTTTTCAGCTTTGGCTCTCCTCCCGTGTCATGATGTTGTTACAGGTTTTGAAGAGCTTTCGGAGGATGGAGACATACCTGAAAAATTTTTTTCTTATTGTGAATTGACATACATCGGTGTTATTAGAGGAAGGGGTAACAATAGGAGGAGATCAACACCATTATTCCCGATTCTTATGTGGAATGTTCATTCTAGAGTAGAGCACTGCATGCCACGAACCAACCATAGCATCGAAGCTTTCAACAATGCCTTTTTCCAAAGTATTTCACAATATCATCCTAATATCTGGAAATGCATTGAATTTTTAAAGAAGGAGGAGATTCATTATCCAAAAAAAAAAGAAAAATATAAGGATATCAATGATAAACTGGAGAGAACCGTTGCACGGTATGATGAAGATCGTAAAATCTCATTTCTTCGACCTGTTGCATATAACCTACACTCATTTTAAAACATTTTTTTTTTTTAGATTTTTTTCTACTGTTTTATTTTTCTTAACATCTATATTTTTTAATTGTATAATTATATTAGTATATGTCTTTTTTTAGGAAAAGTTAGAATCAATTTTTTATTTGGTAAGCCAATCAATATAAACAAAAGGATGAATGGTAGTTTGGGTAACAATGAACAATTGCGAAAGGAGAAATGGTAATTTGGGTAATATTGAACAATTACTAATAAGAAAGCAGAATGATAGTTTTAAGTAAGATTGAATAATTATAGAAGTTGAAATGATATAATTTTATCAATTATCAATTATATTGACGTGGTGTCTTATTTGAAATCAATCATTTTCTTTTCTTTAAAATCTTATGTCTTCAATTAAAAAAGTAAAAAAATGGGCAATGGCAATCTTCCACCTGGCAATAATCTGCATGGAATTTTTCCCTACTGGCAATTTTCCGCATGGCAATTTTCCGCCTGAAAATTTTCCAACTGGGAATTTTCCTAGCGCCTGCCATTACCAATTTGGTACCATAAATGAAACCTCAACTTTCAGACCATATAACTTCCGTATTAATAAATATATTTCAAATCCTTAGGTTTTTTATCTAACAATATTCATTCCTCAATGTTATGTTAGGAGTAAATTCAAAACCAATCATTTTAAATATTTAATCTGGAAAATATAGAAAAATAAGTATATAATAATATAAATATATAGAAAATAATCCGAAGAAAATATTTACATTATTCATTAGTAACTTTGGTGAACTGCATAATAAAGTTGAATGGCATGGCAGCATTTATGCCAATTTTCAAAGTCCTAGGCTGAAAAACACCAAATCTGTGTCATGGTTGAAAATGGGCACTGGCGTGGGACTCGATGATGGCAGTGGGGTTGCAGTCGTTGAAAGCACTGGCTTGGCATTTGTTGAGGGCAGTGGGGTAGCACTTGAAAAAGCAACTGGGGTGGAACTTGAAAAGGGCACTGGGGGTACTCAAAAAACTCTCTAGTAGCACTGATTGATCGCACACTGGTGGAGATGGGGGCTTTCCCTGACGGGCTCCTGAACGGGGTCAAGGTCAAAGGAGGGTCATATACATTGTTGTCGTCACCATCGTTGCATGGTACAGGCATCTTAACCTTCTTCTTAGGGAATTGTATCCTCTTCTTGCTTTGAAAATGAGAAGAAAGGTGAAATGGAGTCTCGCTTTCTGAAGAGGTGCTAGATGGGGTCGAATAGGAGAGTGCTGAGTGAGAAAAATTGCTTACATTTCCATGGTCGATGGTGTCCACCTGGGGCACGTCACCATATTTCTGATAAAAACACGTGTCATCAGCACACTCAGTATTATTAAAATCACTAGGAGGTTCCAAAATCTCGTCAAGTCTTTTTTCAGAAGGGAATTTCTTCTGCATTTTGTCAGCCTGAAAAGTTAGAATCTTTTTTTTTTTTAGTTTTCCCCCTATATACTTGAACATCCGGCAGCCTAATACAAAGATGGCAACATCACTGCATAGCGACATTATTCACCAATGTTCAGTGAAAATCTCTTAAACTTTCATTAAAACCACTCTGAGATATTTAGCGAAATGTAAAAGCATACAAAATTGAAATTTCAATACAGTTTGGTAGTGTGGTACCAAAATTGAGATCCAAAAAAATTTGAAGAAATATATCTCTGCGAGTATCTGAAGCTCCGACTTGTGCGTCCTACCCCTGTTGTATCATAACAAAGTCTTATGCGGCGCACCTCGAGAACGACGCCACAGGCATAGCAACAAGATGAAACCTAGGAGAAATTGCTTTGCGCCTGCGCCTGGTTCTAAATTTTGGGCGTGGTAACTTACCAGCGTTAAGTTTATGAAGCTTCATCTGTGATGGATACCGGGGGAGGGATAGCTGTGGTACCCTAGCAGTACCAGCCGAACTCAGTTGAGTCCATCGTCAGGCTGGGAGAAGCGTAGAGAGGAAAGGTCCACTTTTTTATTTGCTTGATGTCGGCTACCCACCAAAATTGGTGAAAGTGCCTAAGTATATATATATATATATATATATATATATATATATATATATATATATATATATATATATATATATATATATATATATATATATATATATATATATATATATATATATATATATATATATATATATATATATATATATATATATACATGTGTGTGTGTGTATATATATATTTCTATCTATATAGTTGTGGATATATATATATATATATATATATATATATATATATATATATATATATATATATATATATATATATATATATATATATATATATATATATATATATATATATATATATATATATATATATATATATATATATATATATATATATATATATATATATATTGTACCAACCGTTTGTCACACGATCGTATATAGTTAATTTTGCGTATATATTATGCTTGTATCTTCACCCTCCCCTCGCACTGAAAAGAACCTGAAAAAACATGGCTCTTGTTCTCATGGGTAACGGTGTCTATTTTGAATAGGAAATTTCCTGTTTCCTTGAGCTTTTGTATATAAAGGAGAGTGTTCTATAATAAACTCACTCAGTTGCCTTCATCCCCTCTTTGAATCACAACATTCTCTCGGCCCGTTACATTGGTGACCCCGGAGCGACTCACTCCTCCCGCCTCCCTCCCCCCCCCCCTCACTGTTAATATGACGCCCTCAAAACATATCTTTTGCAGCAGTAATCGCTGTTGCCAGCCGCCCGAATAGCAAGGCTTCCTCAGCTCTCTCAACAACCGTTGGGGGACCAAAAGGCTTCGTTCGGGCTCAGGGAAATGACCAGTATCACTTGCCTGCAGCTTGCAGCGGACGGCTCTCCTCGTGATGTGAACCTACTTTGTACCCTTTGGGTACACCGTTTACCTGAACCTGTACGCACTGCCATACCCCATGTTGATAGTTTACCCATAAAGGACTTGATGACCAAAGCCGACGCCCTTATGTACAGCCACTTCACGACATTCAAGACATCCATCAACGCCTCCACTCCTGATGAAGAGGACACCTATTCAATTTCAACCGAAGCTGATATGATTGCCGAAGGACATACACGCCTATGAATTCCGTAGGAAACACACGCCTATGAATGCCATAGGACACACAGGCCTATGAATGCAGTAAGACACGCCTGGCTTTGATGGATGTCTTGAAGGTCGTGAAGTGGCTGTCCAAAAGAGTGTCAGCTTTGGTCATCAAATCCTTTATGGGTAAACTATTGACATGGGGTATGGCAGCGCATACAGGTTCGGGTAAACAATGTAACCAAAGGGCACGAAGTAAGTTTACCTCACGAGAAGAGCCGTTTGCGGCAGGTTGCAGGCGACCGATACTTGTCATTCCCTGACGGCGAGCGATGCCTTCTGGTCCCCCAATGGTTGTTGAGAGAGCGGAGAAAGCTTTGCTTTACGGGCGGCTGGCGACGGCAAGTACTGCTGCAGAAGGTATGTTTTGAGGGCATCATATGCTATTAGGGTGTCTCCTTGTTTACAAAGCCAGTCAGAGATTTCAGGGAAGGTGTCCTCAGTATCGCAGTGAGAACATAATCTGCTTTGGTTAAGCAAGTCACACCCTTGCAGAACTAGACTTCTGCAAACTAAAACCAAGTAGATGCCTCTCCGCTAGCGAACGATGAAAGTTTCTATGGGGCGGCGCCAACTTCCGTTGAGTCTGCCATATTAACAGATGACGGAGAGAAGGCGGGAGGAGTGAGTCGACTTTCGGGGTCACCAATGTGATGGGCTGAGAGAGGATGTGACTCAAATGCGAGATGAAAGCAACAGTAACTTTTTTACGATACATCGAGTATATATACACACTAGGTCACGGTAAGATCACAAAATACACAAATGCTATTTCTTGTCAAACTGGCAACTGGTTCTGTTAACAGTTAACAATGGAATATGCAGACAGGCTAAAATAGGTAACTGTCAGTACAAGGGTAAAGCAAAGATGCAAAGGATAATAATAGTAAAGAGAAATGTCGTTACTATGTACGCTCGTATGACACACCGGTGGTACAAGTAACAGGATTTTTGCAACAGTGAGAAATGGCGTCTGGCTGTCTCAATCCACTTCATTGTTACTTGTCTTCTTCATTCTCTCACCCAAGAGCGAAACAGAGATAAATGCTATTCTCTCTCTCTCTCTCTCTCTCTCTCTCTCTCTCTCTCTCTCTCTCTCTCTCTCTCTCTCTCTCTCTCTCTCTCTCTCTCATGTTTAATGTCACAAGGTAAAGCATATATATCATATATCAATTTGGTCTGTAAATATCTCGCGATCAATTCACATTTCTCTATTGAAAAAAAAAATCTTTCTTCACTCCTCAAGTGATCATTAAGTTCTTTCTTAATCATGTTGTGCGTCATTGTCATGATACTGTGACATTATTCTCTAGTTTTGAGTAGTGCAATAGCCTCTGTACCATGGTCTTCCACTTTCTTGGGTTAGAGTTCTCTTGCTTGAGGGTACACTCGGGCACACTTCTATCTAGTTTCTCTTCCTCTTGTTTTGTTAAAGTTTTTTATAGTTTTTGTAGGGAATATTTATTTAAATGTTGTTACTATACATGAAAAAAATTATTTTTCTTTATTTCCTTTCCTCACTGGGCCATTTTCCCTGTTGGTGCCCCTGGGCTTATAGCATCCTGCTTTTCCAACTAGGGTTGTAGCTTAGCATTTAATAATAATAATAATAATAATAATAATAATAATAATAATAATAATAATAATAATAATAATAATAGTGCTACCTTTGAAATGCAGCACTTAATGCATTTATGATAAACAATATACATCACTAATTTCTTGGGATCACAACTACAAAAATCAATTACAAAGGTTCACGATTCTTAAGAGGATGGGAGGGCCAGCTAATGTAAACGAAATACTTGCAGAATGCCCGTGAACACTAGTGGGTGGCGTATGGGTATTGTGTGACGAATTTCTGCACATCACGTGCTATAGTCGTAGCAAAGATTCTGGGTAAAATAAGCCATACCCCTGATGACGTCATAAACAATAGTGTTATCTCCCCGGTAGCAGCGGTCACAATACACCCCCCTTACAAATTTCAAACTATAATAACTTATCATCACTTCAAGGGGATGTGTTGTGACCTCTGTTAACACGGGAGACAACATGATTGGCTATGACGTCATCAGGGTGTGTGGCTTATTTCTCCCGGAATCTCTGCGGGAACTATAGTCTTTTCAATAGTTATAAAAAAAAAATAAGCTTACAGCGGGAAATTACTGCTCATAGACCAATACAACGCTCGTAAACATACAAAGTCGTTAATCTTTTAGACAAGTGTTGTTAAGCAAAAGGTAATATTGCTATAGACAGCATTTTGTAAAATTGATAAAAAAAAAAATTAATCCCGTGCTTACAAGCTCAGTGTTGCCAACAGCGTTACCTGCGACAAAGTACAGCTGTCAGACATCTCTTTAGCTTCCCGTAAAGTGTACCGGAATTAACGAAGCCAACTGTACTACTGTAACTTTCTTGGATACTAAATTCAATCTAAGACAAGTGTCTCGACCTGAACCAAGTGATAGCATCACTTTCTGCCCTTTGAGCACTGAGAACTTTTCACATCGTAAAACATCGTATCAAAAGGGTTTGTTCTTTTGTTTCATTCTTTTTGCAAAGGATTAAACTATATTTAATAACCATAAATACTGTTTTCATATATAAACAATATCTAAAAATTTAGTGAGGAATAGCAAAAATGGATTTTTGCGAAAATGTTTTCACTTAATACCGAAAACTAATTTCCGATTGTAGGACATTATTTTTCAAATCATAATAATAAAAACATGCTCAAAAATATATTAAAATCAAAATAAAAACTTGTTTAAAAGCAAACCAAGACTTACTCCAGGTCTGAAAAAAAAACAGAAATTAACATCAAATAAAATATTTTTTTTTAGTTATGTTAATGAGAAAAGATGGAAATAAAATAATGAAAATAAATTGTATCTTCTCTAGTGTCCAAAGAGTAAAGAAGAAAATAGTTCATCAAGTGAGTCAAAATTTCCAGTTTCTTCCAAGAAATTCACCCATTTTAAAGCAGAAAACTTTAATCAGTCAAACCAGTTCCAGGATTCCAGCAAAGTCGGAAATGGAATATTCCTGGTTTTTAATCGAAATTGTCTGGAAGCAAAAAATCAGAAAGGAGGAGAGAGAGAGAGAGAGAGAGAGAGAGAGAGAGAGAGAGAGAGAGAGAGAGAGAGAGAGAGAGAGAGAGAGAGAGAGAGAGAGAGAGAGAGAGAGAGAGAGAATAGGACTCTTTATGAACTTTTTAAGGAATATTATGAATTTACAAATTAAATCCTTTTCGAAAATCTATATAAAATCCTTTTTAGTTAAATATAGATTTATATGAAATGAATAACTAGAGAAATGAAAATTTTTTAGTAAAATCTGATTACTATTGAATAATCTCAGGAAAAGTCATTTGCTCTCCTCTAATTTGTATTCCATACGCCCACTGGCCTATTCATTGGATTCCTCATTTCAAAGGCAAAACTGCCACTGCTGAGCACTTTTACACCACAGTTTTCTCTTTTTTGGCGAGCCTGTTTTTGACGCGCGCTTTTTTTGACGCGTTTATTTGATGCAGTTTTCTTTAACGCAGGTTTATTTTTGACGTGCGTACCTTGCTGTCTCTTGTGTATTTCCCTTTGCTGGCTTAAAAAATAAGAAATGGATATAAACAAATGTAATGCAATATAGTTACCATAGAAAAATTATGTATAATTGAAAGATATGACATACTGAGTGCATCCATACCTTGG
>NC_090756.1:35377253-35379753 GCF_036898095.1 Palaemon carinicauda | reverse complement strand
TATATATATCTATATATATATATATATATATATATATATATATATATATATATATTTATATATATATATATATATATATATATATATATATATATATATATATATATATATATATATATATATATATATATCATCATAGTCATCCTACTCCCTTAATAGTCCATTGCCGAACAGAGGCCTCAGACATGTGCTTCCACTTGTGTCTGTTTACAGGTTTTCTGTGCCAGTTCAAACCTGTATACTTTCTTAGTTCGTCAATATATCGTCTTCTCTTCCTTCTCTTGCTTCTTTTTCAATCTCTAGGAACCAATTCTGTTATTCTTAATATCCATCTATTGTCTGTCATTCTCATTACATGCCTTGCCCATGTCCATTTCTTTTTCTTACATGTTAGAATATCCTCTACTTTGGATTGGTCTCGTATGCATATTTCACTTTTTCTGTCTCTTAGTGGCATCCCCATCATTATTCATTCCATAACTCTTCGAGTTGTAACTAGCTTATATTCTAAGGCTTTAGTTAGGCTCTAACTTTTTGATTTATACGTTAATACTGTTAGGAAAATCTTATTACACACTTTAGTTTTTAGAGAAAGTGGCATTTTACGTTTAATAATCTCATTTTCTTTAACAAATGCTCTCCACCACATGCTTATCCTTCTTTCAATTTCTGTCTCGTATCCTGGGGAAACACTGTTTGTCTTTAACAATCTCTAGATATTTGTCAATAACTCTTATTTGTTGTCTCTGCATTTTCATTGAACTTTATCATAATTTTACTCATATTCATTTTCAGTACTACATTTCTGCTTACTCTTTTCAAATTTTCTATCTTTTGTAATTCCTCCCATGAATCACTAAACACAACTATGTCATCTGCAAATCTTAAGTTGTTAAGGTATTCCCATTAATATAAATTTGTACATTTTACAAATCTTAATTTTTAAATACTACTTTGATTAATATATTTATGTAGTTTTAGAATTGCTGTACTTCCTGTATATGTTCAAGTGTTCTAACATAACATTCTTCTATTCCTTGTAATAGAAAGGCTTTCTTTACTGCTGAGATTTTGACAGAATCAAATTTTTTCTCGTAATCTGTAGATATGGTTTGGCATACTCTGTTGATTTTTCCATTTGCTGATTAATTACATGGATATCGTCAGTTCTTGAATACCCACTTCTAAACCCTGCCTGCTCTTTTGGTTAATTAAAGTCTAGCTGTCTTTCTACTCGGCCTTATATGATTTTCGTAAATATTCTATATAATACGGAGAATAAAATTACTGGGCGCTATATATACTGTATACCATATATACTGTATATTCAAGGCCTTTACCATAATCAAATCCTAGCTTTTAATTTTGAAAATCATTTCGGTGCTTTGCCTCCTTCCTGCATAATCTGTTCTCCACTTCTATTTCCGTTCACTTTTCATCATCCTTTCTTTGCTCCAAGCGAATCTCTGTTCCCTTGCAAATCTAAATTCTTTTGCTTCTTCCAAGGTTTCCATCCCATTTCTCTTTTTCACTATTTTCAATTTCTTTCTCATTTCAGAAAACATAATTTCTCATTTCCTTGTGCAAGTAATTTTGTTTTAAGATGCAGAGTGATGAAATATAACTAAAGACTCTCTCTCTCTCTCTCTCTCTCTCTCTCTCTCTCTCTCTCTCTCTCTCTCTCTCTGTGTTCAAAGGACGATGCTGAAATACTTTAATTGAGTCAGTGTAATTATAAGGTATATGCTTCACATATTATTATTATTATTATTATTATTATTATTATTATTATTATTATTATTATTATTATTATTATTATTATTATTATTAGCCAAGTAACTACCCTAGTAGGAAAATCATGATTCTATAAGCCCAAGGGCTCCAACAGGGAAAAACAGCCAAGTGAGGAAAAAAAAGGAAATAAATAAACTACAAGAGTTGTAATGAACAAATGAAATAAAATATTCCAAGTACAGTGACAGCATTAAAATAAAGTTTTCATCTAAAAGCAATAAAAACTTTTGAAAAATCAAGAGGATGAGAAATAAGAAGGAATAGGGTGCCTGAGTGTACTGCACCCTTAAGTAAGAGACTCTACGCTAAGACAGAGGAAGATCATGGTACAGTCTATGGTACTACCAAAACTAGAGAACAATGGTTTGAATTTGGAGTGTCGTCTTAGAAGAGCTGATTTCCATAGCTGAAGAGTCTCTTTTACCTTTACCAAGAGTAGTTAACCCCTTAGGCGAAGAAGAATTGTTCGGTAATCTCAATGTTGTCAAGTGTATAAGGAAAGAGGAGAATGTGGAAAGAATAAGCCAGACTATTCAGTGTACTGTATGTGTAGGTAAAGGAAGAATTAGCAGTAACTAGAGAGAAGGATACAATGTAGTACTGTCTGCCCAGTCAAAAGACCCACTAACACTTCAGCAGTGGTTGCCGGATAAAATGCCGATGGACATGATGTCAACGGACATTACGTTACCGATCATAATGTCGG
>NC_090756.1:35373705-35376753 GCF_036898095.1 Palaemon carinicauda | reverse complement strand
GAGAGAGAGAGAGAGAGAGAGAGATGAGAGAGAGAGAGAGTGAGAGAGAGAGAAGAGAGATGTACGGTAATAATGAGAATCCTTGCCAAAGAGTAATGACACAGCTTCTAATGTTAGGTTAGGTAGGATCCTGTGGTTTTGATGTATCATAGAAAAAAGATAACACACGACTAAAGATTTACCAACGGAAATCCACAGACACTGAGAGGAAGAGTTAAAAGGTAAGACAAAACTATTATAAATACTTAAAAAAATCGATAGTCTTTTCATATTTCATATGAAAAATGAATTTGAACGGAAGAGAAACTGTAAAATATATATAAGAACACTTACACCCTCTTTGGACAGAAGTTTTTGATTCGGGGATCTGAAGTATTCTGGTGACGAAATACTTTTGAATGTTGCATGAACTCGGAGTTTCAATTGCAACATTGAAACTATCAATGGAAATTTAAAACAAAACTAAAGTTGTCATAATATGACGAAAACATCCGTACAAATCATTATTATTATTATTAGAGAAACATCAATAAAATACACAAATGTTATATTAATTTCTAAATCGAATCTTGGTACAACTCTTGCACTTTTCGCGCTTATACAATATTATAAAAATCAGGTATTAAATTGCATAAAATATAAAAAAAAAAAAAACCGATGGTCCAATGGTATATTAAGGTACGATATAAATGTAGTCCACAGGCATAGTACGTCTGGTGTGGATCTCTGGACACAATTCTTCCACTTTTATTATTATTATTATTATTATTATTATTATTATTATTATTATTATTATTATTATTATTATTATTATTATTATTATTATTATTGTTGTTGTTATTATTATTATTATTATTATTATTATTATTATATTATTATTATTATTATTATTATTATTATTATTATTATTATTATTATTAATTTCCTTTTAAATGTTGTCATTAAGTTCTTAACTTTAATAATGAATATAAAATCGTTATTGTTTTATGTTCAGATTAAATAAATTTACAAAATGACGGCTTCTTCAGAAAAAAGGAAAACGAAAGTTTAACAGTATTACTTAATTTTAATTCCATTCCTTTTTACTAACTAGAGAAAAACTTTGAGAGCGCAGACCTCAGCCACGGAAGCTTATTTCTTCGAAAGCAACGGGCCTTTCCCAGAATCAGTTTAGACCGTAGGAGTATTTAAAGTCTGTGTGACAACCATGTACGAACTTTGGGTTAAGGTTCGGGTTAATTTGGTCGACGTTTTGCTCGATCTTGACCTTGACCTTTGACCTAGGACTTATAAAATTGAATCAATTCCACGTTTTAAATTAAAAATTAATCCCTGAAAGTTTCTCTTGTCTGTGAGTAAAATTGTGGCCAGGAAATTGTTCGCAAAAAGACAAACGTACATATAGGGATGAAAAAATAACCTCCTCCCAACATCGTTGTCGGTGAAAATAACCTATTTGCCAGTCGTATAAGAGCCGAGTTTGTCCCATTGCGTTGATTACTCTTTGCCCCTCATTTTATCAATAATACTAATAAATTTATTGAGTTAAATAGCTGCCAGTAATTGTCATAGTTGTCAAAGTAGGCATTGTCTGCGGATGCAACTTTACTAAATTTAACAAATGTTGATATTTTCATATTTCAAACAAAAAAATAATCTCTCATATAAAAGAGGCTTTTCAGCAACAAAATATAATTCCTATAAAACAATTCTTGATAACTCAATAAAACTCGATTCCAGGATATATATAAATGTTTTATGAATATAGAATATGTATTTTCTTTTTTACAATTATTGCCTAAAGAGAGCTTGATGTTTTGTTATGATGACGCCCTAGTATTGATATTTGTCTATGAAATTCTATAAAAAAAAACGATGTTTCTTGGGATTACATGTGTCTAATAGTAAGAAACAGTTTTCACACAACCACAAAAATGTCTATCTAAATATCTATCTATCTATCTATCTAACTATATATATATATATATATATATATATATATATATATATATATATATATATATATATATATATATATATATATATATATATATATATATATATATACACGCAACAACAGAAACAAATGCAACCGTTTCTCGTCCATTGAAGGACAAAAGCTTCCGATAGGTTATTCCTATCATGGGTTTAGCCGGTTCTCATCACCACGCTGCCCAGTACGGATAGTTGACGGTGGGAGACTTTAGTCTGATCACTCAATGCAAGCTAACCTATTATGGGTGGCCCTGACTAGTACAGTTTTACTGATCATGGCGATATACAAACCCTTTCACCACGTTAAGATATCCCCTCTCAGAAAGGGATTCATAGTAAAGTATCCTCAGAAATCATGAAATATGAATGCATTGTTAAAATGACAACAGACAGCTATTTATAATAATACCTGTCACGGATTTTGACATTCATTAAGGATTAACCGATAAACTGACTCTTGAGAATTGAATTGACGTGGAATGATGATTCCCAAAACTAAATAGTTGAGCTTTATGAAGCTATCTGGCAATTATCAGGAGAGGCCATATACCAATAAATGTTAAATTTATATTTATTCACTACATATATTGATGAATTATTTGTTATTGAGTAAATGTAGTGATAGATAGATAGGTAGACAGATAGACAGGTAGATACATGTATAGATAGACAGATAGATGTGTAGATAGAGAAATAGATAGATGGATATGTAGACGTGTAGGAAAATAGACAGACAGATAGATAGATAGATAGATATTTAGATAGATAGATAGATGTGTTGATAGATATATGTATAGATAGTTATATGTGTAGATAGATAGATAGACAAATAGATAGATAAATAGATAGATAGATAGATAGATAGATAGTTATGTGTAGATAGATAGATAGACAGATAGATGGATAGAAGTTATCATAAAATAATGGATATATTTTTGTTCACAGAGAAGTGATTCCCATAAACAAAATTTTTTAATGAAATATATTGCATGAAAAAGCGACTGTAAAGTGGAATGGCAGATTCTGTTCATTCAATTATATTTTAACCAAAAC
>NC_090756.1:35366205-35368705 GCF_036898095.1 Palaemon carinicauda | reverse complement strand
ACATGATGCAGGAACGGCATGCAATTTTTGGTAAACACGGGTGCTTGTCATTCTCTTTTGCCAAGAATTACTTATTGCATGAAGTCAGGATCAGACTTCTTAATCTCTTTGAAGTTCATCAAATAACGTTTTATCAAAAACTTAAATTTTCTTAAGATTGGCAAATTTTTCTCCTGAGGGTTTATTGAAATTTGCGGTTATTGCAATTTACGGTTCTTTGATGTGTGCAGAAATATACTCTTCATTTTCATCTTGTGCAAGGAAAGGAAAAAGAAATTTCAATTGTTATCTTTGCAAACGAAACATATTTTTAATTTTCATATTTTACAAAAAGGAAAAAAGATATTTTTATTTTCATCTCTTGGAAAAAATAAAATTTTAATTTGTATCTTTTGCAAAAAAAGACATTCTCATTTTCTTCGGGCCGAAAAAAAATCATATTGCTGAAAAAAAATCTTTAATTTCATTTGGCAAAATAAAGATAACTTTATTATTTATTTTTGCAAGAAAAAAATATTTTGCCCAAAAATGCTCATTGTTTTTGCAAAAATGAAATTATCATTTTGTAAATCAGTTAATATTTTCTTTTGCAAAGGAATAATACACACGCACACACAAATATATATATATATATATATATATATATATATATATATATATATATAGATATATATAATATATATATATATATATAAATATAAATTATATATATAATATATATATACTATATATATATATATATATAATATATATATATATAATATATATATATATGTAATATTTCTTATGGACCTGGCTGGAGTTTCTGCTAGTTAAGGATAAAAGCAACACCATTGAAACAATTAAATAAAATTAATATTATTACTGTTGTTATTGATGTTGTTGTTGTTGTTGTTGTAGTAACATAATTTCATTATTCATTCTGGACATCGCTGGAATTTCTACTAAGTGAGGATAAAAGCCTCACCTTCATTGAAACAATAAATACCATTAGATATTAGCAATGGAGAAAATTTATTCAATTTTGCTCTAATAAAAAAACAAGATTTATAAGTATTAACCAAAATTTACTTTTTGTTTTATTACTAAAGAGATTTATTCCCAAGATCGAACATTCCCATCCACCCATTCCCGTATTCCAGTATTCCCAGCACAAACTCATTCTTACGTAGGGCCCCTATTCTGATTGTAGCATCCGACCAATCATCCTTTCACTAACAGCTAGTGAAAGGATCACTTCATCAAGCAGTTATAACAGCAGTTATAACATCGATTAACTGAAATATTCGGTCCCCCTGCCCTTAGATTCTATTCAAGTGTTTGGCGAGTCCCATAAATTGAACTGTGCCTTCTTTATTATTCTTTTTGTTTATTGAGACAACACCTGAAACTAAGCACCGCTCGACAGCTGAAGACTACCATCGTGTGTCTACAATGGCAGCAAGGGGTTCTTCCCCTATCGCCACCTCCTCCCCTCGAACTAAAGTGGAGAAAGGAAGGATTAAAAAACCCAAGAGGTCTCACCTTGAAACTTACCAAAGTCTCCTGCAACGGAACCAATCCTAGGAACCTCTAGAGACCATCCAGGACAGACCTCAAATCGCCCACCAGCGGCTCAAGAAGAAGTGGACACCGATAATAACCCCACTCAACAGCCACCTTCACAGCAAGCTACAGATGACACTAAGTTTAGGCCTACTCCAGGACCTTGCATTACATCTTATGCTGCTATTGTCGCCATGGAAGCCAGCAATCTTCACTTTAACATGACTATACGTCCCAACAGCAGGGGACAGCTAGTCATTACAGCCAAAGATCAGCCTACCAACACCTTCCATGAGCAGCAGGATAATGTGCTCAAGCTTGACATTAGCGAAACGCCCACCACTATCATCATAGTGTATGACCTCGACCTTCCACTTTGAACCTGTGCTCCATCATCTTCCATCATCACTTTCAAGAGATGTGAAGGAAGGCCGGAGGGAGATCCATAAGTTGGAGGTGGTCTTCAAAGGATCTCGTTCTCCTCAACTCTCCGTCCGCCTTTGGGGCACCTTCCGCACCGATGAGTACATCAAAGAACTGCTAAGATGCTTCCGATGTCAGAAGTTTGGCCACCACAAAAGACGCTGCACAGGTTCGGAGTTTTGTGGAGTTTACAGCAGCAGACAGCACCCTACTGCCCACTGCATTGCTAGGACCAAGGAACGACACAAAACCACTGGCCACTGCCCAAACTGTGGAGGATCTCAACATGCTTGGCATGATAGATGTCCCCACAGACTTCAGCGTATCGCAGACGGCCAGGAGACCGCCAATACAACATCTACCCACGTCAGCCACGTCGAACGCACCACCTCCAATCAACCACAACCCTCCACCATCCAACCGCACCTCCCAACCAAATACTAATCCCTCCAGACATGCCATTCCTGAACTTCCCTCTCCTCCAGCTCCCCCACACCTTCTAGCGCCTAAACCTCAACGTCCTCCCAGACCT
>NC_090756.1:35351205-35361205 GCF_036898095.1 Palaemon carinicauda | reverse complement strand
CTTTTAGTTATTTATTTTCCTTGTTTCCTTTCTTCACTGGGCTTTTTTTCCCTGTTGGACCTCTTGGACCTTTAGCATCCTACTTTTCCAAGTACTGTTCTAGCTTAGCCTAATATAATAATAATAATAATAATAATAATAATAATAATAATAATAATAATAATAATAATAATATAATAATAATATCATCATTATTATTATTATTATTATTATTATTATTATTATTATTATTATTATTATTATTATTATTATTATTATTATTATTATTATTATTATTATTATTAATATTTTTACTAGCTAAGTAACAATCCTAGTTGAAAAAGCAGAATGCTATAAGCCCAAGGGCTCCAACAGGAAAAATAGCCTAGTGAGGAAAAGAAATAAATAAACGATATAGAATGTAATGAACAATTGAAATTTCTTAAAAGCATTAACAATATTAAAACAGATATTTCATATATAAATTATCAAACGAATCATGTCATGATGGAAATATCCAGGAAGTTCTGAATGTAAACGATGGACATAATTATGAAAAATCATATGCAACATTCATAATGAACTAATTGAACGACGGTCCAAGAGATTAATATCTAGATCAGGAATATGAAATTTAATAGACCGTAAGTCCCTGCCCAACAAATAAAGATGAGAATCAGTAGCTGAAGACAAGACAGGAGAACAATACTGAAAACAAGGTAGAATGGTAGAATTAAAACACTTCTTCAGAATAGATTAACCACCAAAAATTACCGAAAATCCTATAAATGATTTTCTTAATAAGATTTTTTTTTTTTTTTTGCAGTTAAAAGACACAGACCTACAGTGTTTCTCAAAAGTAAATTTGCTGTCGAGAATCACACCGAAAATTTTAAAATGCTCACAAACTTAAAGAAACATTATCTATACTGGATCCGGATGTTGAGGAGCCAATTTCCTTCACCTATAAAATGATGATAATGATAATGATAATAATAATAATGCATTGTATAGAAAATAAGCTTACAAAAACTAGTAAACAAAGAAGAAGAAACAAAATTTCAAAGTTCAGTTCGATGATAAAAACACTTAGAAATATTGACTGTTATTCACTATTGATTAATATGTAAAATTATCATCTAAAACACGATTAGAAAATGTACAGACAATTGAAAAATCAACCAAATTGATATATGCAAATAAGGTTAAAAACCATTATTTTCTATTCCCCAGCGGCCGATATTAAAGGGAAAATTGCTTTTAAAGGTTCGAGGTCCACCCATGAATGCCAGAGGCAAGGGACAGTGATAAAGCCCTAGTGTCTGGCCATATAACCCACACTTTGCAAAACTATCCAGATATAAAACAGTGCTTTTACTCATTTTATTTTTTTATATCTTGTTATGATTTTCGAAACTGTTGCATTTGCTATTGTCTACTCTAGAACAATAATATAGTTTTGTTAATCATCTATAATCATAGATAAACTGTAGTTTAAGTGTTGTGATTGCCTATTGGAAACGTCCTTGCCAAGCATTATACTGGACGGGAGAACGAGACCCGATCAAGCTCGATAGCTTCTAATTGTGTCTTCAGTTTCGCCCTCCTTGTGAGCTAAGGACGAGTCATCAACAGCAATTACCTGGCTCTCCATTGTCGTAGCTTGGATGGAGAGGGGGTTTGGGCGCTAACCATATGAACAGTTAGACACAGGCATCCATAGCACATCACGCTCAGAGGAATTGCACACTGTCACACCCTTACTGCATTTTAACTAACCAAACAGATAAAATAGGGAGAGATGGGCAGGAGCTACACACAGGAACTCGCCACGTAGTTACAGTGTGACAGGGTGCATTTCTACAGATCGAGCTGTACTCGGAATCCCTGTGTTCAAGTGTACATATGGTTAATCTTAGTTCATTGTTCACTGCCACTCACGAGCAACCTATAAAAAAGAATGTTTTCTACCTCCAATAAAAAATCAACAAAACGATGTGTTTAATTTTGATTCCCACAGATGTATAAAAGGAGATAAATTTCTGAAATCAACTTTTGGATGCTTCCAACCACTTCTTGAATTTCTCGACTCAAGCACGAGATTTCAGGTACAATTTCCTTTAACGAGACTTATATATATATATATATATATATATATATATATATATATATATATATATATATATATATATATATATATATATATATATATATATATATGTATATATATATATATATATATATATATATATATATATATATATATATATATATATATATATATATATATATATATTTGAATACAAATACACCCACACAAACACACACATATACACTATATATATATATATATATATATATATATATATATATATATATATATATATATATATATATATATATATATATATATATATACATATTTGAATACAAACACACCCACACAAACACACATATATACAGTATATATAAATATATATATATATATATATATATATATATATATATATATATATATATATATATATATATATATATCTATATATATATATATATATATATATATATATATATATATATATATATATATATATATATATATATATATATATATATATATATATATATATATAGTATATGGCCAGACACTTACCCTTTATTATATAGAGGAGACTGAAGAATCCTTTTAAAGAAAAAAGCAAATAACAGATTTTCGATCATTATGCTTTTTTCATATAAACAACAAAGTTTTGACAAAATTATTTTGTAAAAGATTGCACATTTTTTGAACGAGGAGTTGATTAGCTCTGTAAGAATTAAAGTTAAAAATTAAACTTTCGTTCAATAATACAATAATAATATAATATAATAGATCACCTTTCAAAAATTTAAATTTGTGTTTAAATATACTTTCCGATCCGTCTCATGTCTTTGAAAGATGAAACAAGGTAAAAAAAGATATTTACTAGTAGAGGATACAATCCAATCCAATACAACTCCCCCCCTTCTCTCTCTCTCTCTCCCTCTCTCTCTCTCTCTCTCTCTCTCTCTCTCTCTCTCTCTCTCTCTCTCTCTCTCTCTCTCTCTCTCTCCACCCGAAGATGATCTTTAACCGTTCAGAAATAGTTTTATAATTGATTAGGCCTAATCACCTCTTCCAAAACTACGATGAAAAAGTTCTACAGTGAACGAGTATAGATACTAAAGCCTTCAATGTCTCGGGGAGGTGGGAACGTTTTTTTTTTTTTTTGGGGGGGGGGTGGTTGCAGAGGAAAGGGTTACATTTTAAGGTTACGTAATAGAGAGAAACAATATTTCCATGATTTCCTTTTTAAAGGTTTAAAGGCCGCTCATGAATGGCAGTGGAAAAGGACAGTGGCATTGCCCTAGCGAGTCTATCCCCTAGACACTGACCATACAGTATATACATATGATCGAACGCCCATGCCCCATCACCACCCAAGTTAGGACCAAGGAGGGGAAGGCAAAGGCTGGTGATGACTCAGCAGATAGACTTACAGGCGCCTCAAACCCCCCATCCTTACATCACAAGGACGGTCAGATTGAATAGAATAGACTAAAGGAACTAACGAGATTGAGCGAGACTTGAACCCCAGTTTGGCGATCACCAGTCAGGGACGTTACCACTTAAAACTAAGATACGCTTTAATTAAAACATTCTTGGCTTTAAGAAAGAGGAATTAAACGACTCTAAGTCACAATTTATTAGGAGAGATATTTGATTATAAAGATTATTTTAAAAATTACTGTTTCAATATAAAAAGCGAAATAAAACATTTAATGCTCATAGTGCTAGTGAATTATCTGAGCAACCAGTCTGTCAAACCTTTAATATTTGTAATGATTCATCGTTTCTTATGACGTTATATTTATTATATAGAGGAAGAAACCAAATACTTATCACAATATATATATATATATATATATATATATATATATATATATAATATATATATATATATATATATATATATATATATATATACATATATATATATATATATATATATATATATATATATATATATATATATATATATATATATATATATATATGTACAGTATCTATCTATCAATCTATATATATATATATATATATATATATATATATATATATATATATATATATATATATATATATATATATATATATATATATATTTCTTTCTGATTGGGGATGGCTTAAATTGGTGAAAGGATTTGGGTATCACCATGAATAGCAAATCTGTAATAGTCAGGGACACCCATACTAGGTTGGTTTACTGTGTGTGATTAGACAACACTCTCCCACCATCAGCATCCAACTGTAGCCAGCGTGGTGGTGAACACTGGCCAAATCCCAGAGATGAAGAAAGATATGTCTGAGGTCTTTGTCATGTACTCGACTAGAAACGGCTGCATTTTTTGTTGTTGATGATGTTGTGTATGTATGTGTGTTTTTATATATATATATATATATATATATATATATATATATATATATATATATATATATATATATATATATATACATATATATATATATATATATATATGTATATGTGTGTGTGTGTGTGTGTGTGTGCGTGTGTATACATATATGTGTGTGTGTGCCTCCGTGTGTGTCCAGCATATTATCCGAAATAAGTTTGCTCGTAAATCTATTTCAATCGAAAATACCTCAGTGGGCATACATATATTAACATTCATACAGTATATATATATATATATATATATATATATATATATATATATATATATATATATATATATATATATATATATATATATATATATATCTGTGTGTGTATACATCCAAATACACATTTACACAAATACACAAAATAAAATCGACTCCTCTCCTTGAGAAGCAATCCGATGCTAAGTCAGAAATTGGCAAAGTAAAACCTTAAGGAAATGACGTAAAGGATTCGTGATATAAGTCGAACGTCTCCAGAGACACCAAAGAAATAATTCGAGATTTTGACTTATGGAGGGAAATGCTGACTCAGCTCCCTTAGAGTTTGCGATGTGTGTGAGAGAGAGAGAGAGAGAGAGAGAGAGAGAGAGAGAGAGAGAGAGAGAGAGAGAGAGAGGACAGACAGAGAGAGAGAGAGAGAGGGGAGGTATATCTGCCTGCTTATGCTTAGCAATACTATTTAATTAGTGTTAAGAAATTTTTTGCCCATTTTAAATTTTTTATCAATAAATGTCATTATATATAAAAAATATATTCCTCCTGATTCAGATATCCAAAGTAGGCCTACCCGTTATGTAAACCCATTATAACAAACCTAAATGGTATTACTTTTTCGAACGGTCTATTCTCATTTCCCAAATATGCAAAGGTTGAAAATGTTTTAAAAAGGAAAATATACATTTTAAGTCCATTTATGAAATAAGAAATAATATTTTACCAATATAGATATGTATAACCAAACGCTCACTTTATATTTTAACTAATAATCAAGTTGCTCGCCTGAATAAACATAATCTCGAGATTGAAAAAAAAAATAGATGCCCAAAAAGGAAAATTTACCTCTTTTCTCCATTATGGCCTAAATAAAAACATTTTAACAATATAAAATTATATCATTAAAAGCTTACTTTAAATGTTATCTCTTAATCTCCCGTATCACCCCAAGAACAACATAGTTGGTCGCTTGACTAAACGAAATCTTCATAATGACGTCATTAGCGTGTGTGTGTGTTTGTGGTTTCTCCCGACTGCCATATTTATAACCTCCTGAAATTCCCACAGCAAAAAGTAACCTGTTCCATTTGAATGTCCCTCAGTCGAGATTTGTATAACATAATAAAGTGGTCGATAATAATAAGCTTGAGGTTCTGGGAATGCAGACATTTAAATTTTAGGGCACATATTCATGTGTGAAGTATACACACACGCACACACACACACACACACACACACATATATATATATATATATATATATATATATATATATATATATATATATATATATATATATATATATATATATATAATATATATATATATATATATATATATATATAATAACATGACAATTTGATTAGTGGACCAAGCATTCAACCGGGTCCCACAAAGCTTTAGAAGAGATGGATGACCTAGTCTTATACGGCTGAAGACTATTAAACTTTAAGTAGGAGATTGTGAACGGATAAGTATTGATTTAAAAGCTCAGGATAGACACGACTGACGAAATCTAACCGAGGCCCTTTGCGTCAATAGGCGTTGGGGGAGAAAATAATGATGATGATGACAAATTATTGTCTTATAACAGTTTCACTGAGAAGTATCGTACAAAGGTCTGTAATCCTTCGTTCCTATTAATAATTCATTATTTCTGGCGTAATTACAAAATATAATGACATTATTTCCCTTAAAGTAAAATGTAATCTTTAGTTTTGCCACGATTAGATCACTAATACATCTTGCGTAGAAATATAACTAACGCCGTTGATGAGTTTATTTGAGGTTAATGTTTTCATCTCTCTCTCTCTCTCTCTCTCTCTCCTCTCTCTCTCTCTCTCTCTCCTCTCTCTCCTCCTCTCTCTCTCTCTCTCTCTCTCCTGGGTGTACTTTGCATGGCTTTTCAATGACTTTATTATTATTATTGTTATTATTATTATTATTATTATCTAAGTTACAACCCTAGATGGGAAAGCAAGATGCTATAAACCCAAGGGCCCCAACCAGGAAAAATAGCCCAGCTAAGAAAGGAAATATTGAAACCTAAAATAGCGTGTCTGAGAACTCTAACCCGAGACGGTGGATTTAAGAGGGATCAGTCTCTAGGGCACTGTCACTGCCCCTTGCCTCTGCCGTTCATGATAGACATTTAAATCTTTAATTTGCAGTTTGTAACAGTTTTCAAGAAAGATTTATCATCAAGATGAATAACATTCATACGTCAAAGTTTTTTTCAATAAAATTTATTCTCTCTTGGGACAGTATTTGAATTTATTCTTCTAAGAGAGTTAAAAGGTGAACAATGTTGATTAGATAAACTATCATCAATGACGAAATGTTACAACTTTAACAATCGATTATCCAGGTTGATATGGAATCATTCTTATTCGAACCACAACAAATGCAGCTGTTTCTAGTTCACTGCAGGACAAAGGCCTCACATATGTCAATTAATGTCTGGGGTTTGACATGTATACATCATCATCATGATACCCAATGCAGATTGGTGATGGTGGGAGATTTTCGTCTGATTGCTCACAGCAAACCAACCTGGTATTGGTGGCCCTGATTATTATAGCTTTGCTGATCATGGCGATACTGAAATCCTTTCACCATAAGGTATCCACACTTAGAAAGGGATTTTATATATATATATATATATATTATATATATATATATATATATATATATATATATATATATATATATATATATATATATATATATATATATGTGTGTGTGTGTGTGTGTGTGTGTGTGTGTGTATGTACACACACACAGACACACACACACACACACACACATATATATATATATATATATATATATATATATATATATATATATATATATATATATATATATATATATGTGTGTGTGTGTGTGTGTGTGTGTGTGTGTGTGTGTGTGTGTGTGTATGTAAAAGTAAGTGTAGAAAATACTGCTGAAATTTTTAATACATGTTATAGGGATGCTGTTATTGTATAATACATATTCACCTTGTGAATGCAATTATAAGCAGAAAATAGTTTCAGATATACGAAAAATCGCTCTAAAATAGCTTGAAATTGCAGACCCCCAGCTGCTTTGGCTATGTTTGACGAACCCCGCTTTTTGAAACTGCTGGATCCGCGCTTTGGTAGAATAAAACCTTCATTGTAGCCTAATAGTGGCAAACATTCTATTAACACCCTGCAAGTACTTCGAAATGCCTTACCTCGTATCAAGTCGCTCTTTCATGGTGTTTGTCATCAGAGAAAATCCATTTGAAACGTCCCATCTAGTATCAGGTCAGCCTTCCCTGCCCACCGATGGGGCCCATCATAGAAAAATCTAAAAGAAACTTCGGTTTGTTCATGCGAAGGATTTATTGGCTCAGACAAGAGGACCATCTAATTCCCTACCTATGTGACGAAGTAACAGAGGACTTTTAAAACTCCAACGAGGGCTCCAATGGGAGGAAAGCCATTAAGCGCTCTGCTACTTGCAAGCAGTTCAGTAATACTTCAAGCAGCGTCGTCTCTAAGGATTACCCAAAGAAATACCTCAAGACGAGTTATCGTGTCAGTGATGCCAGTGCAATTAGATTCAGTATAGCTTCTTGTCATAAGAAAACATGAGATTTTGATCACGGTGGCGTGTGGTATCTTGTTCGACAAGCAAAATGGATACTGAACATTTGTACATAAATTGCTTGACTACTTCAGGTGCTAAGTGTTTGAATGAGTTTATGAAAGCTAAAAAAAAAAAAAAATCACATTAATGAAGGAAATTATAAGCATCTTCAAGACCCTTCCCTTGAAGATGTAAGGTTCATCCCAACAATTTCTTTATCTTCACCAAACTATTAGTAACTACTCAACAAGCAAATAACACAAAGAAAAACAAACATGGCAACCCCTTTACCTGACAACCTGGAACACCATTGGCTTTTCCTATGGACTACGAAAATTAGGTAAATGAAATTTTCTTATTAATTTTTATTATAAAGAATAAGTTTATTATTCTGTTAGGTTTTGGTAGGCGAGTAAGATTCTAGAAATTAATATTTTATTGGAATCAAATTTATCTCTTATTAAAAATTCTATCAACAGCAGTCATTTCATGTTGTTGAAGATTGTCTGTCCCTTTCAGCCAAGCAAGAACTCTTGCAATAATGAAGCCAGTATGGTCATTTTATGTTAAGGTTTTAATGATAAAATAATGTTAAGTAACATACAAAACCGTATTTATGCATTTATTTATTTGGTAAATATCAGGATTTTTTATATATAAAAAATTTAACGTGCTATAAACATTGCTTGCGGTTTATTACAAATTCAGTTCAAAATTTAATGGTATAAGTTTGTAGCTCTGAATATTTTTTTTTTTTTTTTTTAGAATTTAAGCTATTGTATTATGTTAATGATGAGTCCTAGATAAAATCCACATCGAATCAATATTTCCATAATTGGTACTATCCTACAAAACTATTTCATTTTTAATTGCCCATTACTTCTGTTGTAGTTAATTCATTCCATGATTTCCTTTCCTCACTGGGCTATTTTTTCCCTGTTGGAGCCGTTGGGCTTTATGACATCCAGTGTTTTAAACTAGGGTTCCAGCCTTGCTAGTATAATAATAATAATAATAATAATAATAATAATAATAATAATAATAATAATAATAATAATAATAATAATAATAATAATAATAATAATAACGAAGTCATAGGTGGGCCACAATGGGAATTAAAGTACACTGACAATTTTGAAAATACCTTAAAAACTAACATTTTTCGATGTTTAAATTGTGTCAATTTTCAAACTATATTTACTTAGGAATTTTGGTAATTTTCAAAAAACGAGATAGATTCTTACCATTATGAATCCCTCTTATATACTATGACAGGGGACGGTATAGGACAAAGACATGTGCGTATAAAAACACTCCATAAGAAAAAAAGAAAAGCAACTATTATTTTACATAATACATTTGGATTATTCCATAAGTTATGTCAAGCAGTTTTTTACCAATTTCGACCTTGAATTAGATTAGTGGGTGGCTCACTATTTTGTTCACGGTACTCTACATATACGAAAAGTTAATTCCATAAAATTTAATTCGCCTCCTTTAACTATTAGGGATGGTAGAGTGTGTTGTAGTTCAAATTTTGCTAAATTACTTCTGAGTTCAGATTATTAATAATTATAAAGGTTTTTTAAAACCATGCGAAACGAGAAGAAAGGTGTTTCTTAAATCCTATATTACTTTTTAAATTCTACAGAGAGAGAGAGAGAGAGAGGAGAGAGAGAGAGGAGAGAGAGAGAGAGAGAGGAGAGAGATG
>NC_090756.1:35343705-35346205 GCF_036898095.1 Palaemon carinicauda | reverse complement strand
TTTTCGTAGCTGGTAGTTTTCATTCACCTACCCTCTTACCAATGCCTTTCATTTCTGCCAGAGGTACGAGATTTCGAAACATGAGAGAGAGAGAGAGAGAGGAGAGAGATGAGAGAGAGATGAGGAGAGAGGAGAGAGAGAGAGAGAGAGAGAGAGAGCCTTTGGCTGATATAGATGACAGTGTTCAAATTGAGAGAGAGAGAGAGGAGAGAGGAGGAGAGAGAGAGAGAGAGAGAGAGAGAGAGAGAGAGGAGAGAGAGAGAGAGAGAGAGAGAGAGAGTTGAACATTGTTATTATAGTATTTGTATAAATGGGAGTTTTTTAATATTGGAGAGAGAGAGAGAGAGAGGAGAGAGAGAGAGAGAGAGAGAGAGGAGAGAGAGAGAGAGAGAGAGAATAAAAGTATTTGTATAAATGGCAGTGGTATATAATTAGAGAGAGAGAGAGAGAGAGAGAGAGAGAGAGAGAGAGAACTACACATCTGTCAAACTCAGTCATACAGACGACGCCATAAGGATGACGTCATCATTTAAAGACCGCTATTTTCATTGTTTGGAAAAATGATTGACTATTTGTTCTTTCTACAACCTTAGGTAACATTGGCCTTGCTATAATGTTCCCGAGGGGCGTTGTGGAAACACAATGTACATACGAACTTCAAGTAAACAAACGCATACATTATAAATTCTATACATCTTTGGGATCTTTGACTTCTGTTTTCTTGTTTTCCACTTACTTTTTGTTCTTTCTATCACCTTATGTAACATTGGCATTGCTATAAAATTCCAGAGGATGTTGTGAAAGCACAATCAACATACGAACTTCAATTAAATAAACACATGCATTATAATTTCTATATGTCTCTGGAAACTTTGTGATGTTTTCGAAGCTGGTAGTTTTCATTCACCTACCCTCTACCAATGCCTTTCATTTCTGCCAGAGGTACGAGATTTCGAAACATGAGAGAGAGAGAGAGAGAGAGAGAGAGAGAGAGAGAGAGAGAGAGAGAGAGAGAGAGTTGAACATTGTTATCATAGAATTTGTATAAATGGGAGTTTTAAATAATTCGAGAGAGAGAGAGAGAGAGAGAGAGAGAGAGAGAGAGAGAGAGAGAGAATAAAAGTATATGTATAAATGGCAGTGGTAAATAATTTGGTCGAGAGAGAGAGAGAGAGAGAGAGAGAGAGGAGAGAGAACTGCGCACCTGTCAAACTCAGTCATACAGACGACGCCATAAGGACGACGTCATCATTTAAAGACTGCTATATTTTCATTGTTTGGAAAAATTATTGACTATTTGTTCTTTCTACAACCTTAGGTAACATTGGCCTTGCTATAATGTTCCCGAAGGCGTTATGGAAACACAATGTACATACGAACTTCAAGTAAACAAAGGCATACATTATAACTTTTATACATCTTTGGCAACTTTGGCTTCTGTTATTGTAAGAGTAGATTTCGTTCATCTAACACTCTACCAATGCCTTCTATTTCTGCCAGACGTACGATAGCTCGAAATATAAATGAAAAATCGCTATAGATATGCAAAATTAACAAACAAAGACGATTTTGGTCAAACTCAGTCATACAGACGACACAGTAAGGATGACCGTCATCATTTAAAAACCTCTATATCTTCGTTATTTGTAAAAACAATTGGCTGAAACTTCTGGGGAGTATGTACGACATGTTTACGCATACATAGAAGCAATAAAACGATTTTCGATTTCTGAAAGTTGTTATGTCAATACCCCATGGCGGACGGTCCCCTGAGTTTTCTGACATAATTTTTCAAAAATTTTGTGTTATTTTTCATTTTTACCTTTTATTATAAAAAAGGTTTCAATATATGAAAGAAACATTAAATTCGAATCTCATATGAGGTTTTTTCTTGTTTCTTAATAATCTTGAGTTGTTTCATATGCATTATAAAAATTAACAAAATTATTTATTATTATTATTATTATTATTATTATTATTATTATTATTATTATTATTATTATCGTTGTTGTTGTTGTTGCTGTTGTTCTTGTTGTTTTATGTTACAAAACATTTCCATAGAGGGAAATATTTAAACTTAGAATTTTTCATGATATTCTTAATTGTTTTTTTTATTAGGTAACCTACATAGGTCAAATGATTATCAATAAAAAATATATTATGGAAGAAAGAAGCAATAACACTTTTACAGTAAATGAAGGCATCTGAATCGTTCGGGGCAAAAAGGACACAGAGGAGTAGGTTGTAAGAGAAGAACTTTTGATATAAGTTGGTGTCTTTGTAAGAGAAGTAGACACTTTCAAACTGCTATTTTATAGATAACTTTTCTTTGGAATCAGTTTATTTTTTAAGTTCTGAAATAGCCCCCCCCCCCGCCTCTCTCTCTCTCTCTCTCTCTCTTCTCGTCCTCTCTCTCTCTCTCTCTCTCTCTCTCTCTCTCTCTCTCTCTTCTCTTCTCTCTCTCTCTCTCTCTCTCTAAACTTAAATTGAAAAGATACAA
>NC_090756.1:35340606-35343205 GCF_036898095.1 Palaemon carinicauda | reverse complement strand
AAAATAACTTCATATTATGGTATATCGGATCATAGTAAAGAACATCCCCCTAAGGAATAACGATTTAGCTAGTAATAAGAAAGATATCGACTGCCCCAACTAACTACATTCTACCAAAATTTATATTTAATCCAACACAATAAAACATTTCTATGATAGAATTAATCTATAAAAACCGTTTAACACTTGAGTTTAGTTTATTGTTATTTGTGGTGTAAATTTCTTTGGGGAAAAATATTGTGTTTATAAGGGATTAATATTTGTTTGAAATGTCGTTGATATATCAGATTCTAAGTCATGGCGTAAGGCCGTATGGATGGGAATTTTCAGAGCAATGGAAAAATTTATATTGATATATAGTTATCTTCAAAATTAGATTAACTATTATTATTATTATTATTATTATTATGATTATTATTATTATTACTATTATTAACAGAGGAAAACCTTTGAAGATCATATGAATCGTGACGGAAAATGGAAACTCTCTCTCTCTCTCTCTCTCTCTCTCTCTCTCTCTCTCTCTCTCTCTCTCTCTCTCTCTCTCTCTCTCTCTCTCTCTCTCTCCATACAGCTGAGCGTTTCCCGAGACGTACTTCATAATTGTCGTTAACTTTGCAAATTTGCGAATCCCAATTCGATACTAGAGAAGAGACAATTAAATTCTCACAGCCGACATATTGGATTCGCTCGTGACCTAACTCGGTTCATCGGACCCTCGCTAGATGAGGAAGCATTTCTCTGTTGATAGTGGGGAATATTTGGGTGATTATGTACAGTTGGATACAGGAAGTCCACTGCACCCTGTCAACCCTCACTGCGTGGCGAGTAACCAAACAGATAATATAGGGAGAGATGGCAGAGTTAGTGGTCCTCAGAGCGAGGTGTACTGGGAATCATGCGTCCAACTGTACTTAAGAAAAAAAATAAAGTAAAAATTGTGAAAAATTTTTGTATTGCATTTATGTTGATCGTATTTTAACTCACTATTAAATTTTAACAGACATGTTTAGCTTCTTGTATCGGATTCGTGGTTTTATTTAGACATTGGAAACTATCTAAATCAGGCAGTTGAATCGCTGGGAACTTCAGAAGTTTAAACTTGCAGCGAATGTTTTTATAATGAACAGGATGATATAAGTCCTTTCTTCATAGTTTATATATGACATATCTATTTTAACCTTGTTACTGATCTTAAGGTATTATATTAATTATTTCTCATAAAACTTTTTTTTCCATTCCCTGGCTGGGCTATTTTCCCTGTTGGATCCCTTGCGGTTATAGCATGTTTTTTTTTCCTACCAGTACTGTAGCTTAGCTAGTAAAGATAATGATAATAACAACTGTGGATTGTCTTTATATTGTACCCACGCCGAAAAGCCGGTGTTTTAAAAATGAATATTGAGCCTTTGTATTACTTTACTTTTTAGATAAAGACAAATACTGTATATATATATATATATATATATATATATATATATATATATATATATATATATATATATATATACATATATATATATATATAATATATATATATATAATATATATATATATATATGTATATGTATATATATATATATATATATATATATATATATATATAATATATATATATATATATATATATAATATACATATATATATATATATATGTATATATATATATATATATATATATATATATATATATAATATATATATAATATATATATATATAATATATATATATATATATACAAAAATAGATCATAAGTGGACTATAAAAGAAGATTTTAATTGTTTTTTTTTGTCAGAAGGAAGACGATGGTGAAGAGGGAGTATAATTATGAATGGAATTAAATCCTCAATGATAAAGAAGAAAATGAAGAAGAGAAAAATAAATTCTAACAACAAATGAATGGAAAAAATTAATCACACAAAAAAGGTGAAGAAATGGGGACAATTTGTGTGTGATAGGAATAGCAACATTTAGGAACATTGATGCTCATTTGATTTCTGGAAAATGCCATATAACCTCACCATATTCTATAAAAACCCATAAAACATTTATATTATGGAATTAACCTGCATTGAATGGTTGGGAAAATTTTATATATGAATTGTATATTTGTTGCTGAAAAGACTATTTTTTTTATGATGGATTAATATTTTGTTTGAAATATGGGAATAACATTTGTTCAAACTCAGTAAAATTGCATCCGCAGATAATGGTTTGTTTGACCACTATAACAATCATTGGAAGCTTTTTAACTTAATGAATTTATGAATAGCATTTATAAAAAGAGGAGATTATTCAGCCTAATCGGTCAAACTCGGCTCTTATAGAGCTGGCAACGATGTGGGGGGAGGTTATGTTTTCGCCCCTGTTTGTTCGTTTGTGAACAACTTCCTGACCAAAATTTGACACATAAAGTAGTGAGATTTTCAGAGATTAATTGTTATGTTGAGACGTGGAAGTGATTCAATTTTGAAAGCCTTAGGTCAAAGGCCAAGGTCAAGATCGAGCAAAATGTCGACCGAATTAACCCTAACCTTAACCCCAAGTTCGCCCTTTGTTGTCACAGAGACTTCAAATACGCCTAAGGTCTGAATTTAT
>NC_090756.1:35325606-35335606 GCF_036898095.1 Palaemon carinicauda | reverse complement strand
ATATATATATATATATATATATATATATATATATATATATATATATATATATATATACATATATATATATATATATATATATATATATATATATATATATATATATATATATATATATGTGTGTGTGTGTGTGTGTGTATTTTTATATATATATATATATATATATATATATATATATATATATATATATATATATATATATATATATATAAGTCGTATATTCATGATACAGTAATGTCTGGATTCTCTTAACGACCTAGCGATCAGGACCCTAGGCGAAATGATACAAAGACAACAGATTTTGAACGACTGGGAGTCGAACCCTGGTCCAGGAGGCTTGTATGTACAGTGACATACCACTACTCAACGGATTTTGACGCAATGTTCACCACAGGTATCTCCTAAGTCAGGGACGACTCCATTAACCTTTGGCGGTAGTCAGATATCTCTGACTACTATTGTCTGTGCTTATCTAATTTGGGGGCTAATTTTATATACGGTGAGAAAATGTTACAGTGGTGAAAAATTCTTATGTGCAAATAAACACTGACAGTTGGATGATTAAAGAAATCTTTTAGAAAATAATTAGTATTATCAAAATCAAGTATGTGAAGCTCCTAGAATATTTTTGGTATATCAATGATCCTAAATCTCCAAATCCTGATATCATGGTAAAACAGCCTTGGCAGGTAACCCAGATAATAAACAAGTATATTACATTAGCACTAAGTAATTGACAAGGGACATGGCAGGCTACTCTCATTTCTACTCTACCTTGTGTACCTCGAGGAACCTGGAGGCATTACTGTTACTACTATGTAAACTGTGAGGTGGTAATATCCCCAGAGCGCTTCGAAAGACAGTGAAGGTACTACTGAAGTAGGCTTATGCTCGTAACCTCTTAGCCTGTAGTTATAACTTCGTTTTCACTTACTGTCTTCGCTATTGTAGTGCAACCTCTTGGCTAGAATATTGTAGTTTTCCATTTGTTATGTTTGTTTAATTTCCAACCAGGCCCTAGTTCAAAGACAGCTCATAAATGGCAGAGGCAAGGGACAGTGACATTGCCTCAGCAAGCAGGACAATACCCTAGAGACTGACCATATATCCATACGATCAGCGCTCAAGCCCCTCTCCACCCTAGTTAGGACCAGGAAAGGCCAGGCAATGGCTGCTGATAACTCATCAAATTGACCAATAGGCTTAACCAAACCCACCACCCATAACCCACAAGGATAGTGAGGTTGCAGCTACCAAAGAAACTAACAAGTTTGATTGGGACTAGAGCGCAAGTCTGGCGTTTACCAGTTAGAGAATTTACCACCTTATTATTATTATTATTATTATTATTATTATTATTATTATTATTATATCTAACGCATATCTAATGAAATGAGATTAATCCTTAGTAGAATACGGATAAACTTTTTTATCATGTATGTGTTCATAAAATAATGAATTGTTCATTACAATTAACTATTGCAATAACAAAATGACTCTTCCAGCAATTTCATTCCCTCAAGACAACGAAAGACAAAGATCACGAAAATTAGAAATTTATTAATCCCTTTTCGCCCCCAACAAATACCAATAAACGCTAATCCCACAACATCGCTTCTGTGGGTCTGACCAATTATGGGGCACATGCACGGAAAACGGCCATAAGGGAGATTTATGACAAATGCCTCTCAATGGACCGCTATTATGGTCTTCTCTCCTTTATTATACTTTTGTATTTTAATCCATTTCCTTCGACATTACTGAGGTTATTTATACTTTCGTTTTTTTTTTTTTTTTTTTTTTATTAGTCTCTAATGATTTTCTAAATTTCCTTCGATATTACATAGGTTTAAGTTTGCATATAACTGCTTTATAGTCTCCCTACTCTTCACCTTTATTTCTGTTCCCTTGTTTGCAATTTTGTTTTCATAAAGGCCTTGGAGCAAGTGATCCCCTTTTTACAATTTCAAATGCTGTACAGAAATCCTTGATTGAGGTTAGAAAGTTGTTATGATTTGCCTTAATTTTAGTGCTACCTTTAACCGCGTTAATCATGAAACCCACGTTTTCAAAGTCAAACTGAATTTTTAAGTAATAGATCTCAGAGTTGTTGCTGATGGGCACCATAGTGAGTATAGGAATGGGATATCTGGTGTTCCACAAGGTAGTGTTCTTGGCCCAATACTTTTCATCTTATATACACATGACATGTGGTTTGACTTGGAAAACAAGATTGTTGCATATGCAGATGATGTTACTCTCTTTGCATCAATTCCATCTCCTGAATGTAGATCTGGGGTTGTTGAATCCCTTAATAGAGATCTAGCTAAAATTAGTGCATGGTGTAAATTATGGGGTATGAAATTGAATCCTAACAAAACTATAACTATGATTGTAAGTAGATCAAGAGACCGTGGCTCCTCAACATCAGGATCTCAGCATTGATAATGTTTCTTTAACTTTGTATTAACTTTTTTAAAATTCTAAGTGTGATTCTTGACAGCAAATTTACTTTTGAGAAACACATCAGGTCTGTGTCTTTTTCAATTGCACAAAAAATTGGCTTATTGAGAAAGTCTTTAAAGATTTTTGGTGATCAATCTATTCTGAAGAAGTGTTTTAATTCTGTCAATCTACGTTGTTTCGAGTCTGGTCTGCATCTGCTGATTCTCATCTTAATTTGTTGGAAAAAAACTTACGGTCTATTAAATTTCGTTCAATTAGTTAATTATGCATGTTGCATAAGATTTTTCATAATTCTGTCCATCCTTTACATTCAGGTCCTCCTTGACAGTTCCATCCTGTTCATAATACTAGGCATGCAGGTAATTCTAATACTCAGGCCTTCGTACTCATGAGGCTCAATACTACATAGTATTCTAGAAGTTTTATTCCAGCTGTGTCCAAGTTGTGGAATGATCTTCCTAATCGGGTAGTTGAATTAGTAGAACTTCAAAAGTTCAAACTTCAGTAAATGCTTTTATGTTGAACAGGCTGACATAAGTCTTTTTTATAGTTTATATATGACATATCTGTTTTGAAGCTGTCACTGTTTTTAGAATAATTTACTGTTAATTTCTTTCTCATCGTTTATTTATTTGCTTATTTCCTTTCCCCACTGGGCTATTTATCCCTGTTGGAGCCCTTGGGCTTATAGTATCTTGCTTTTCCAACTAGGGTTGTAGCTTGGCTTGTAATAATAACAGTATTAATTATAATCGTAATAGTAATACTGTTTTACAGTGAAAAGGAATTTGCTCTATCTTGTCTTTCTGTGTGCAGTACAAAAAGATACTATTGAAATCATTTATTTTATAGGAGCAGTACCTATATAGTAATAACTATCGTTTTCATTATAGCCGTTGTGCCATTGTCTTCTACTGCCTTGGGTTAGAGTTCTCTTGCTTGAGGGTACACTCGGACACGCTGTTTATAGGCTTTAAAGGCCACTCATGAATGGCGTGGGCAAAGGACAGTGACATTACTCTAGCAAACAGGCCAATGGCCTAGAGACTGACTACTGTATATATACATATGATCAGCACCCAAGCCTCCTCTACACCCAAGCTAAGATTAAGGAGGGCCAGCCAATGGCTGCCGATGACCCAGCAGATAGATCTATAGGCTCTCTCAAATACCCCATCCATAGCTCACAAGGATGGGGAGGTTGCAGCGACGAGAAAAACTAACGAGTTTGTGTGGGACTAGAACCCAAGTCTTGACGTTCACCAGTCAGGGATGTTACCACATTATTATTATTATTATTATTATTATTATTATTATTATTATTATTGTTGTTGTTGTACCTAGTGCATATCTAATGGAAGGAGATTAATCCTTAGTAGAATATAAATAAAAAAGTTTCCTATGTATTTGTTCATAAAATAGTCAATTATTCATTGCGATTAACTATTGCAATAACAAAATGACTCAACCAACAATTTCATTCCCTCAAGACAACGAAAGACAAAGATCACGAGAATCAAAAATGTATGAATCCATCTGGGCTCCCAACGAATATCATCAATAAAGGCTAATCCCACAACATCATCGCTTCTGTGGGTCTGACCAATTATGGGCCATCTGCACGCAAAAGGGACATAAGTCATTTTTATGACAGATGCCACTCAATGCATCCTGATTATTATGGTCTTCTTTCCTTTCATTATTCTCTTGGAATTTTCTCCATTTCATTCGACATTACAAAGATTGATTATAGTTTCTTTTTCTTTTATCATTCTCTGATAATTTTCCAAATTTCCTTCGATATTACATAGGTTTAAGTTTGCATATAACAAATTTCTAGTCATCCAACTCTTCACTTTTATTAGTGTTCGTAAAATATTTTACTTTAATTGATCATTATTTCTCTTACAGTTTATTTGTTTCCTTATTTCCTCTCCTCACTGGGCTATTTTTCCCTGTTGAAGCCTTTCAGCTTATAGCATCCTGCTTCTCCATAGAGGGCTGTAGCTTTAATAATAATAATAATAATAATAATAATAATAATAATAATAATAATAATAATAGGTAATTCCCTTAAAGAAAACAACGTAGTTCTTAAGAAAAAATATACTAACCCTCATATCTGTATTTTCGAAACGATCTGAACTTTTAATGGAAAGCCTTGGAATCTAGATTAAAATCGAGACAGTATTGCTTATTCTTTAATAGTCCTGGAGCCAAGGGGTGTTTGCATCCATTTTATGTCCACAAAATTACCCACCTGATTTTGATAGTGGACCACCTTGGACACATTTTTAGCGAGGGTGTTTGTTCTGAAACCCGGCAGTAATGGAGATATTCACTAGTTTGTTAGAAATGCTCTAATGCAAAATCGCTCCAAAAGTTAGGGGTACGGGAAATTAAAATTAACACAACATTGCACACAATTAACCTATGGTTTTGTGTTGGTGCTTAAATTGAAGCTAATTTAGTTATCTACAACATGAAAACAAGTTCAAGGTCATCAGATGAAAGTCAAGGTCACCAGAGGTCAAAGTGTGACGTAATTTTACTTATGCTTGAAATTAAGACTTTCTTTCATTTGAAGGCCAACAAAAAAACTCAGAATCTTGTTTAATCTTGTGATATTATCAACATAATTCCACTTATGAGTATAGCAAATTTTTCACAATATTCATAACCGCAGGTCTTCGGGAATAAGGAAAAGTGTTTGTTGATTCTCAATGATTGTTAGACAATAGTCAAAAAATAAGATGAACTCGTCGTAGAGTCTTGTCTAATCTTAGGAGAAACTAAGTGTGCTTTACTTCGTTATCGAATTCCGCAGAGATAATAAAATAAATGCTAACAATTTTATAGTCTCTGTCGTATGATTTTAGTCATTATCAGACAAAGCATGATTTTAATCATCTTAAAAAATTTTTATTTTATTAACTATTTTTTTTTTTTTTTTTTTTTTTTTTTTTTTTTTTTTTTTTTTTTTTTTTTTTGGTATAACCTAAAGAATTATCTATTGGGCGAAGGCTGGAGGAAATAACTTGCAAAAATATTTAGAGAACATCTTCAAAAAAATCTACCTCTTAAAATTTGTCTACGTCCATCGCAATAGATAAAAATATTAATAGCAAAATAGTTTTCGTTGCTTAACATCGATTTCATGAGGACATGAAAATATACATTAATGGACCATTATCTTTTACGATTTCTCTTCAAAACTGATTAATCCATAGAGATGCAAAGCGAAGCGAAATAACATGAAATGGAATATCCTTCGGTGGTATGAAGCTTAGAGAGAGAGAGAGGAGAGAGAGAGAGAGAGAGAGAGAGAGAGAGAGAGAGAGAGAGAGAGAGAGAGAGAGAGGATGAGGTTGAGAATTGCTAATATTGTCGATGATTGTGCATTAATGGCTATCTAAATGCAACAAGAATTTAGCATATGCAGATGATAATACTCGCTTGACGATAGTTCTATTATTATTATTATTATTATTATTATTATTATTATTATTATTATTATTATTATTATTACTAGCCACGCTACAACCCTAGTTGCAAAAGCAAGATGCTATAAGCACAAGGGCTCCAACAGGGAAAAATAACCCAGTGAGGAAAAGGAATAAGGAATTAAATAAATGATGAGAATAAATTAACAATAAATCTTTCTAAAAACAGTAACAGCGTCAAAACAGATATGTCCTATGTAAACTATTATAAAAGTCAAAAACAGTTATGTCATATATAAACAATAAAAAGACTCATGTCAGCTTGGTCAACATAAAAAACATTTGCTCCAACTTTGAACTTTTGAAGTTCTACTGATTCAACTACCCGATTAGGAAGATCATTCCACAACTTCGTCAGAGCTGGAATAAAACTTCTAGAATACTGTGTAGTATTGAGCCTCATGATGGAGAAGGTCTGGCTATTAGAATTAACTGCTTTCCTAGTATTACAAACAGGATAGAATTGTCCAGGAATATCTGAATGTAAAGGATGGTCAGAGTTATGAAAAATCTTATGCAACATGCATAATGAACTAATTGAACAACGGTACCAGAGATTAATATCTAGATCAGGAATAAGAAATTTAATAGACCGTAAGTTTCTGTCCAACAAATTAAGAGGAGAATCAGCAGCTGAACACCAGACAGGAGAACAATACTCAAAAAAAGATAGAATGAAATAATTAAAACCCTTCTTCAGAATAGATTGATCACCGAAAATCTTGTAAGACTTTCTCAATAAGCCATTTTTTTTTTGCAATTGAAGAAGACACAGACCTAATGTGTTTCTCAAAAGTAAATTTGCTGTCGAGAATCACACCTAAAATTTTAAAAGAGTCATGCAAATTTAAAGAAACATTATCAATACTGAGATCTGGATGTTGAGGGGCCACCGTCCTTGACCTACTTACAATCATATTTTGAGATTTGTTAAGATTCAACTTCATACAACATAATTTGCACCATGCAATAATTTTAGCTGAATCTCTATTAAAGGTTTCACCAACCCCAGAACTACATTCAGGCGATGGAATTGGTACAAAGAGAGTAGCATCATCTGCATATGCAACAAGCTTGTTTTCTAGGCCAAACCACATGTCATATGTATATAGTATGAAAAGTAATGGGCCAAGAACACTACCCTGTGGAACACCAGATATCACATTCCTATACTAACTATGGTGCCCATCAACAAAAACTCTTTGAGATCTATTACTTTAAAAATCAATAATAATGCTAAGAAACGACCCACCCACTCTCAACTGTTTCAGTTTGAAAACAAGGGCCTCATGATTAACATGGTCAAAGGCAGCACTAAAATCAAGGCCAATCATACGAACTTCCTGACCACAATCAAGGGATTTCTGTACAGCATTGGAGATTGTAAGAAGGGCATCACATGCTCCAAGGCCTTTACGAAAACCAAATTGCAAACTAGTGAATAGATGATTACCTTCAGCAAACCTATTAAGACGTTTTGCCAAAAGACGTTCAAAAACTTTAGATAATATGGAAGTTATGGAAACTGGGCGGTAATCAGTGGGACTTGAGTTGCCACAAACACTTTTTCATAGAGGAGTAACATTATCAATTCTCCAACAAGTTCTATAAGCTCCTACTCCTGCTAACTTGCGCAAAATAACAGATAACTTTGGAGCTAAGAAATCGGCAGTCTTTATAAAAAAACAAAGGAAAAATACCATTTGGGTCAACACCTCCATAAGCATCAAGGTCCATCAACAGAGCTTTAATCTCACGAGATCGAAAAGCTAAACTAGTTATTTAAGCCTCAGGAAAACAGGAATGAGGAAGTTCAAGTTTTTCATTACTCTTTCTACTGTCAAAAACATCAGCCAAAAGGGTTGCCTTTTCCTCTGGAAAGTGAGTGACTGAGCCATCTGGTTTAAGTAAAGGAGGAACTGTTGCATCTACACCAAAGAGTGCATATTTAAAGGTAGACCACCATTTATGTTCCTGAGTTGTACCAAAAGGGGTTTCTTTTATGGTTAAATTGTACTCCTTTTCAGTTGAGGTAGCAACTCTCTGAGCAAAAGCTCGAAGCTGAGTATAGTTGTTCCAGGTCAAATCTGATCTGTTACCCTTCCAAAGATGATAGGCCTCCTACTTCTCGAAATAAGCACGTCCACAATCATCATTGAACCACGGTTTGTCCTTCACTCGGTACCTTAGCACACGAGAAGGGATACGCCTATCAATTATATTGATTAGATTCTCATTCAAAGGGACAACAGGATCTACACTACTATATAGTTGTGACCAATTCAAGTCTTGACACAAAAGATCATGCAAAATCCCATTCCAGTCTGCTTGGGATTTCATATAAATTTTACAAGAGTATGATATATCAGGGACTAGCTGCTCAGTCTTCACTACTAATGAAATCAAGGCATGATCAGAAGTCCCGACTGAAGAACCAGCCTTACTAGTTATAATTCCAGGGGAGTCAGTGTATACGAGGTCTAGGCAATTACCAGACCTGTGAGTAGCTTCAATTATGATTTGCTCACAGCCTGATTCAAAGGCAAAGTCTAATGCCCTTAAGCCATGGCGATCGATAGGAGAGATAGAACTTAACCACTCCCTATAGTTTTAGATCAGTGGTTTCTGAATCCATTAATAGAGATGTAACTAAATGTATATTAAAGCCTATTAAAGTTAATAAGTTTGATAATTTATTATTATTATTATTATTATTATTATTATTATTATTATTATTATTATTATTACTAGCCAAGCTATGACCCTATATTGAAAAGTAGGATGCTATAAGTCCTAGGGCTCCAACAGGGAAAAATATCCCAGTGAGGAAAAGAAATAAGGAAATTAATAAACTATGTGAAAAATATTGAATAAGGAATATGAAATATCCTAAGACCATTAACAACGTTTAAGTCGATTTACCATCTATAAACTAGGCTATGATGTTACTCTCATCACATCGATGCGGTAACATCCCTGACTGGTGAACGCCAGACTGGGGTTCGAGTCCCACTCAAACTCCTTAGTTCCTTTGGTCGCTGCTACCTTACCATCCTTGTGAGGTAAGGATGGGGGGGGGGGTGTTTTGGGGGAACCTATAGGTCTATCTGCTAAGTCATCAGCAGCCATTATCTGGCCCTCCTTGGTCCTAGCTTGGGTAGAGAGGGGCTTGGGCGCTGATCATATGAATATATGTATATGGTCAGTCTCTAGGGCATTGTTCTGCTTGAAATGGCAATGTCACTGTCCCTTGCCTCTGTCATTCATGGGCGACCTTTGAACCTTTAAACTGGATGTCTGTTCCATATATTTGCTAATTTGTATGTAAAGAAATTACCACATTTACTGGTGTTGTATCTTTAATATATATATATATATATATATATATATATATATATATATATATATATATATATATATATATATATGTATATATATATATATGTATATATATATATACATATATATATATATATATATATATATATATATATATATATATATATATGTATATATATATATATATATATATATATATATATATATATAAATATATATATATATATATATATATATATATATATATATATATATATATATATATATATATATTTATATATATATATATATATAGAGAGAGAGAGAGAGAGGAGAGAGAGAGAGAGAGAGAGAGAGAGAGAGAGAGAGTGAGAGAGAGAGATGTTTCAGAACTTAACAAATAAAGTGATTCCAAAGAAAAGTTATGTCGACAATAGCAGTTTGAAAGTGGCTACTTCTCTTAAAAGACACCAACTTTTAACAAAAGTTCTTCTTTTACAACCTTCTCCTCTGTGTCCTTCTTGCCCCGAACGATTCAGATGCCTTCCTTTACTGTGAAAGTGATATTGATTCTTTCTTTTATAATATATTTTTCATTGGTAATCATTTGACCTATTCAAGTTACCTAATAAAAAAATAATTAAAAATATCATGAAAAATTCTAAGTCTAAATATTTCCCTCTATGGAAATGTTTTGTAACATAAAACAACAA
>NC_090756.1:35318106-35320606 GCF_036898095.1 Palaemon carinicauda | reverse complement strand
CGGTAAAACATAACCTCCTTCCAACTTCGTTAGCGGAGGTAATAATAATAATAATAATAATAATAATAATAATAATAATAATAATAATAATAATAATAATAATAATAATAATAATAATAAGAGAATATCAATAGTTAGCATTTAAGCTATATAGATGTTTTTCTCTTATTGTAAATGTCTGAATTTACTTGGATTGAACTCTTAGAAAATTCATCTTTAAATCTTTTGTAATATAAAAACAAGGGAAAGAAATTACTATTTACAACTGAACTCTAAACTGTATCATGAAAACTTTTCGTATCTAGGGTATTGTATTATTATTTTAATATATGTATATTTTTTTAGCGAAACAAAAGATAAACTATAAGACACAATGGCTTCTTTTTATAACAGAATTCTAAAAAAGGAAATAACGTTTCTGTATCATATGATATTGTCTTGCATTAAATATTTTTTATTGGGATTTTGAAAAGTAATTAACAATTTGCCGAAAGAAAAATCTGTTTAATCAGAATGAGTTTAACATTAAGTGAAGAAGGAACGTTAGAAATTTCTAATGAAAATGTGAAATATGAACCAGAATTTGTACAAACGGATCTGAGTATAGAACGAGTCATGTTAATTCGAAAAGTATCACCCTAATACTATACAATGTTCTGGAAGTTTTATTCCAACTGTGACTAGATTGTGGAATGATACTGTAGTACAGTATTTAACCTACTAAAATTTATATTTTGTTAACTGATGAATAGGCAAAGCTTATATATTTTTGTTTAAAGGAATTATATTGAAAGGTTTAATTTTATGTCATTAGATTTATGATTAAGATTATTTCTGCGGTGATTTCATATTAATCATATTCTCTCTCTCTCTCTCTCTCTCTCTCTCTCTCTCTCTCTCTCTCTCTCTCTCTCTCTCTCTCTCTCTCTCTCTCTCTGTAGAATTTAAAAAAGTAATGTAGATATTAAGAAACACGTTGTTCTCGTTTCGCATGGATTTAGAAACCTTTGTAATTATAAATTATCTGATTTCCGAAGTAATTTAGCGAAATTTGAACTACACACACTCCACTATCCCTAATAGTTAAAAGAGGCCAATTAAATTCTAGAGAATAAACTTTCCGTATTTGCAGAGTACCAAAAACAAAATAGTGAGCCACCCGGATGTGTAATTCTGGGTCGAATTGGTAAAAACTACTTGACACAAATTATGGAATAATTCAAATGTATTAATAAGTAAAATTATTTTTTTTTCTTATTGAGTGTCTTGATACGCACATGGCTGTGTCCTACATCGTCCCTGCCATTGTATACACGAGGGATTCATTATGGTATGAATCTATCTCGTTTTTTTGAAAATTACCAAAATTCCTAAGTAAATAGTTTGAAAATTGACAAAATTTAAACATCGATAACTGGTAGTTTTCAAGTTATTCTAAAAATTCCTAGTGTACTTTAATTCCCATTTGGTATACATTGTGGCCCATCTATGACATCATCATCATCATCATCATCATTATTATTATTATTATTATTATTATCATTATTATTATTATTATTATTATTATTATTATACTAGCAAGGCTAGAACTCTAGTTGAAAATGCTGCATGTCATAAAACCCAACGGCTCCAACATGAAAAAAATAGCCCAGTGAGGAAAGGAAATCAAGAAATAAATAAACTACAACAGAAGTAATGGGCAATTAAAAAATAAAATATTTTAAGAATAGTTTTGTAGGATAGTACCAATTATGGAAATATTGATTCGAGGTGGATTTTATCTGGGACTCATCATTAACATAATAAAATGGTTTATATTCTGGAAAAAAAATATTCAGAGCTACAAACTTATACCATTAAATTTTGAAATGAGTTTGTAATAAACTGCAAGCAATGTTTATAGCATGTTAAATTTTTTATATATAAAAATTCCTGATATTTACCAAATAAATAATTGCATAAATACGGTTTTGTATGTTACTTAACATTATTCTATCATTAAAACCTTAACATAAAATGACCCTACTGGCTTCATTATTGCAAGAGCTCCTGCTTGGCTGAAAGGGACAGACAATCTTCAACAACATGAAATACTCCAATAAAATATCAGTTTCTAGAATCTCACTCGCCTACCAAAACCTAACAGAATAATTACTTTTTTTTTTTATAATAAAAATTAATACAAAAATTTCATTTACCTCAGTTTCGTAGTCCATAGGAAAAGCCAATGGTGTTCCAGGTTGTCAGGTAAAGGGGTTGCCATGTTTGTTTTTCTTTGTGTTATTTGCTTGTTGAGTAGTTACTAATAGTTTGATGAAGATAAAGAAATTGTTGGGATGAACCTTACATCTTCAAAGGAAGGGTCTTCAAGATGCTTATAATTTCCTTCATTAATGTGATTTTTTTTTTTTTTTAGCTTTCATAAACTCATTCAAACACTTAGCACCTGAAGTAGTCAAGTAATTTATGTACAAATGCTCAGTATCCATTTTGTTTGTCG
>NC_090756.1:35293106-35295606 GCF_036898095.1 Palaemon carinicauda | reverse complement strand
ACTAATGTAGGCGACCCGTCAAAAATGACATCTATATATTTAGATGGATATGCACTGACATGCACAAACATCATCATCATCATCATAATAATAATAATAATAATAATAATAATAATAATAATAATAATAATAATAATAATAATAATAATAATAATAATAATAATAATAATTGGGTTGATCTGCAAATAACTGCGTTTACAATTCCTCGCCTTTAATAAAACTAAGTAATGACAAAAAGAAGAAATTTCCAAACACCGAAAGAGTCTTTGCTTGAAGCCTTCCTCTGGAAAGACCAATGGAGCGCTTCCAAGCATCATTAGCGGAAAGCAGCGCTTCAAAAAGACTGACATTAGTCCTTTCAAAGGAAAGTCTTCGGGCGATACACTTGGAGAAGGAAAAAGGTCTCGTTTTTAGTGTCTTGGCTACAAAGGAAATCTCAGAAAAGAGAGAGAGAGAGTTTTGACATTTTCACTCATATTCTTGTTAAATTCCAAGTTAACTGGTATGCAATATTTATGGTTAAAGGACATGTTAAAAAGGGAACATTTTATTATCATTATTATTATTATTATTATTATTATTATTAGTAGTAGTAGTAGTAGTAGTAGTAGTAGTAGTAGTAGTAGTAGTAGTAGTAGTAGTAGTAGTAATAGTGGTACAGACAGATTTGCATCCCCGTGTGCTGTGAGGTAAGGTAGTTACATATTTAAAGGGATTAGAGGCCCCATATGGACCTCTGGTTTCATCCAAGCCAAAAGAATAGTTTGTTTTAGTCAAGAGAGTATTAGGCATTAATTAGAACATTTACTGTATAAGTAACAGGTAAAAGTGTAAATATGTTGTCTGATTTTGCAAAACATTCTTAATTATCTCCTGAAAATCTAGAATGGCCAATGATATGGCAGACATCTTTATACTCTATCTTAAAATATCAATTGCTATATTATCAATTTGATCAAATGGTAACCTTTTAAGATGTAGTTTCTACAATATACTTTTAATTGAAGCTTTACTTGCTTAAACAGCTGTTGCTAGTATATACAATTTGATCTAAGGGTAACTTTTAAACGGGGATTTGTATAGTTTCTCATTGGATTTTTCTATTCAGTTTCTCATTTGGATATTTTTATGTCGTATCTCAATTGATCAAAGTCTAACCTTTTAAAGAATAGTTGCTTTTAGGTTAACATTTTAGAGGTAAGTTGCTACATTGTACATTTGATCAAAGAATATTTTCCCTCATTTTTATTTTGTTTTGATAATAATTCATGTTTTCGTCAAATAAAGATTCCTTGTGTAGGCTGATTTCATCTCAGACCCGACGAACATTTTATACACCTCTTCGTTTTTCCTCATTTTGAGAGAGAGAGAGAGAGAGAGAGAGAGAGAGAGAGAGAGAGAGAGAGAGAGAGAGAGAGAGGGGAAGGAAGGAGGTTCATCCATTTGCGAAGTCAAGACAGATCTCATTTCCGGTAAAGAACAACATTGCCTTAAAATTGGTGAATTTCACAGGTCAAAGGCTAAGTTAGAGCTTTCTAAGAGCTGCTCTATAGAGTTTGACAAAATTATTTAATTTCTTACAGCGAAATTATATCTAATATATTTATATAAATATAAATTAATCTCAATTAAAAAAGAATTAATAAAAACAATATCAAAAGGAAACGTAATGCAACACTTTGAAGTAAGAAAATCGACTGAAACGGAAATCAAACTCGGATCAAATGAGAAATATTTTTGTCTTACTTTGTTACTAAATTCAAATGGAATTTTGGACAATAGATTCTATTGGAAGTGTCCCTGCCTGGCGCTTGCCGGGCTGGAGTTCGAGTTCCACTCAAGCTCTATAGTTCCTTGTAGTGTCGGCAACCTCCCCATCCTTGTGAGCTGAGGATGAGGTTGGGGTAGGTTGGGGGAGCCTATATTTCTTCTTGCTGAGTCATTAGCAGCCCTTGCCTCTCCCTCCTTGGTCCTTGCTTGGGTGGTAGTGGGGGACTTGGTCGCTAATCATATAATATATGGTCAGTCTCCAGGGCATTGTCCTTCTTGCTAGGGAAATGTCACTGTCCCTTGCCTCCGCCTCTCATGAGCGGTATTTAAACCTTTAAACTGATGAAATTACTGAGTGAATCAAATCCACTTTTAATGGTAACAACTGTTTGGATATATTTCCTTGATAATAAGTCATGAAGTTGATACTTTTAATTAAATCTGCTGGATTCCCATAGATTATTATTATTATTATTATTATTATTATTATTATTATTATTATTATTATTATTAATTTTGTTGTTGTTATTATTATTATTATTATTATTATTATTATTATTATTATTATTATTATTATTATTATTATTATTATTATTATTATTATTATTATTGCTGTTGTTGTTGTTGTAACAAATTAAAGATTATGGTGAAATTTTAATGTTGCAAAATTAATTAGAATCTCTTAAGGAAAACATCTTTTTAAAGTTTCTTAATTAAAAAAAAATCATCT
>NC_090756.1:35278106-35288106 GCF_036898095.1 Palaemon carinicauda | reverse complement strand
GTAGTTAGCTGGCAGTAACGACTTAACTTATATCATTAGTGCCAAGATCTCCCAAAAGTATCCAGCCAAAGTGTCTTGCATTTTTTCTTTTTTTTTTTTCTTGTTTTTGTTTTATGCGTTCGTTGTGTTTGGGACATACATACATTCATACATACATACATATATAACCTCCTCATTTGATCAACCAAACTCCAAAATTCTCACTCAATAACCTGTTTCTTCACATAATTGTCTATTTTTAACTAATGCAAAGGATAGAAGAGTTTCTTTAGGTACGAAAAGCAGCTCTTCTAGTAGGACACTCCGAAATCAAACCATTGTTCTCTAGCCTTGGGTAATGCCATAGCCTCTCTACCATGGTCTTCCATTGCCTTGGGTAAGAGGTTTCTTGCTGGAGGATACACTTAGGCACACCATTCTATCTGTTTCCTTATTTTCCTTCCTCAATGGTACATTCTCCCTGTTGGAGCACTTGGGCTTATAGCAGCCTGTTTTTCCAACTAAGGTTGTAGCTTAGATAATAATAATAATAATAATGATAATAATAATAATAATAATAATAATAATAATAATAATGTATAGCAATTATCAGCGGACAACTAACTACAACTGTTCGTAAATCTAAAATTGAATTCTCGGAAGTGTACATTCAAAACAGCGTGTTACCCAACGAAGTGGAACTTAGTCCAAAATATGATTAATCCTTCTGCTTTGGAGGTCAGTCAAATAAAACGGTTTCCTCATTAGCAAAAGCTTCATAAAAATCATGAAAAGGAAAAACGTTTTCAAAATAAAAACAGTTTGTAATCCAACGATGATTAAGGAGACTGATATTGACTATTATTTACCGAGGCTTTGATTCTAATCTCGCTTTCATTTCTGTTTTCGATATCAGAGAGGCTATTATTGGACGGGGCTTTTATAATAGGTAAATTGAGTTCAATGCCTTGTTTATATATAAATGGAGGGTTTGATTTTTCAATTACTTAGGCATTATGAAAAATCAATTACTTTAGGTTACATCATACACAAACTCTATCTCTCTCTCTCTCTCTCTCTCTCTCTCTCTCTCTCTCTCTCTCTCTCTCTCTCTCTTTGGGTGGCCTGTTATATGTAATAATAAGATTATGGATCTGATGTAATAACCTTTCAAATATATAGAAGTCGGGATATTGTGAATTCTCTCGAGGTATACAGGGACGCAGTTTGAGTCTGGTAGTCTGATACCCTGATTATTATTATTATTATTATTATTATCATTATTATTATTATTATTATTATTATTATTATTAGCCGAGCTGCAACCCTAGTTGGAAAAGCAGGCCGCTAGATACCCAAGGACTCCAACAGGGAAAAATAGTCCAGTGAGGAAATGAACTACATAAGAAGTAATAAATAATGAATATAGAATATTTCAAGATCAATAACAACGTCCAAATAGATCTTCTGAATATAAACTACGAAGAGTAACTTATATATACAATGAGGTCAAGACAAAGGTCCCCTGAATAGACCATATAACGGTCAAGGGACCATAAATGAACGATTAAAGGAGACCCCATCTGTCACTGTGTGCTTTTGGTCTACCTGAAGGCGTCTTTCTTCTTCGTGTTTTATTGCCACTTCCAAAAAGTTATGACTTGTCAGACTCCATTCTATGGGGCCCTTTGAGTTGAGGCGGTGGGTCACGAATACCCGGAGATATATGCTCTTAAAGTTAATGTCGTCTTGATTCTTCCTTTGTAGGATTTGCTCCTCATCGTAATCTTTTTATATTTTTTATCATACTGCCTATAATATCAATAATAAAAACAATAACGATAATAGTAATGAAAATCAAAGCATATCTTCCTAAGTAAGTAAAGAACAACGTGTCTGGCTATATATATATATATATATATATATATATATATATATATATATATATATATATATATATATATATATATATATATATATATATGTGTGTGTGTGTGTGTGTATATATCTATATATATACACACATATATATATATATATATATATATATATATATATATATATATATATATATATATATATACATATATATATATATATATATATATATATATATATATATATATATATATATATATATATATATATATATAGATAGATAGATAGATAGATAGATAGATATATTGATAAATAGATAGATAGATAGATAGGATGGTGGCTTTTGGGGAGCCTTTATGTCTACCTGCTGAGTCATCAGCGGTCATTGTCTGGCTCTACCTAGTCTTAGATAGATGAAGAGGTGGCTTGGGCGTTGATCATATGATTATTCTGAAGTGCATTACCAGTGTCCCTTACCTCTGGCAATCATGAGCAACCTTTAAACTGACAGTTATATCCTTCTGGGGATTCCATTGGCATCCTGCAAGAATTCCTGTAATTGAGTCGTTTGTTCAATTCAAAAGTTTTATCTCGAACTCTTTTCTGGTCGTTATTATCGAATATTGTACGGAGGTTTCGCTGTTATTTATATAACCAACATATTTATTTAGAAAATCATTTAGGGAATCATCCACTTTTGGATTATTGTTTTGATTGAAATTGAAAAAAGGGAAACATGATATTTTTTTTATTAAAAGAAAAAGGTTTTAGTTGACTTTTTGTGTGACGAGGAGGTATTTCCTTTCGTAAAATTACTATAGAAACTTTTTTATAAGCTATTTTCTTCTTTTATAAAATTAATAATAAACAGCTTCTACAATTATGTTTTTATCTTTAGTATGGGTGCGAGTTTTGCTTTTAACTTCAAGTGTTGGTGTGAATTAAGCTTTTAACTGAATTTAACTTCAAGTATAGATGGGAAATATGCTTGTAATTGCTTTTAACATCAGGTGTTGGTGTGAAATAAGCTTTCAACTGCATTTCACTTCAAGTAGATAAGTGAAATATTCTTGTAAATGCGTTTAACTTCAAGTTTGATTGTGAAATTTTCTTGTAATTGTTTTTACTTTCCAGTGGGGTTGTGAAACATTTTTGTAATTGCTTTTAACTTCAAGTGTTGTTGTGAAATATAAATATTCTTGTAATTGCTTTTAACTTCCAGTGTGGGTGTAAAATATGCGATTAATTGCTTTTAACGTCAAGTATGGGTGTGTGAAATATGCTTGCAATTGCTTTTATCCTCTAGTGTTGGTTCGATTCGGCTTAAAATCATGCCTTCTTGTGACTGAAATTATTAAGGAAGTTTCATGTGCAGTTTTTTCGTGAATCTATAGAAAACGTGATCTATTTGTGATAGAATTTTATGATTCACTAAACAGCCAAGGGATGAAATCCAGGGTATCAGTCACAACTCTGGGATTCCTGTCCACTGAATTGCAGACGAGTTTCTATAACTGGATTAAACTGTGGGAGGAGCAGTAATAATGTCTGGGGAGTTTTCGCATGTTCAAAGGTTTAAAGGACGCTCATGAATTTCCGAGGCCAAGGACCGTGACATTGCCATAGCAAGCAGGACAATGCTCTAGAGATTGACTATATTCACTCATGATCAACGTCCAAGCCCCCTCTCCATCCAAGCTAGGACTAGGGAGGACCAGGCAACGGCTGCTGATAACTCAGACGGTAGACCTATAGGATCCCCCAAGTATGGTGAAGTTGCAGACACTTAAGGAACTAACAAGTTTGAACGTGACTCGAACCCCAGTCCGGCGATCACCAGGCAGGGACGTTACCAATAGCCATTAAACATTATGGAAAATATCTTGGGACTTCCTGAATGGGTTTCGAGGACAGAGCAAAGGATTTGACTGTAGCCAGAAAAAATAGTCTATTATTAAGTGTGTCTGTTTTAGATGTAGATAAAGTGAATTTCTCATAGAATTGAGAGCTTTAAATGACTTTGGTAAAGTAAAGAGAAATAATCAAATTTATAAATTTCATAAAGTTAGTGTAATAAAAAAGACGTAAAAAGAGTTGAATAAAAAAAAAATGAGTTTCGAGTTGAGAATAAATAGCTCAGCAGAAGAAAGTTAAGGACAGAGAAATTCATAAAGAAACTTATGAGAAAAGTTTAGTGTAAAGGAAAACGAACTCTTTGAAATATTGTCATAAGACGAAAATAATGACTGTTTGTCGACGTACAAGATGATGAAAGAAAAAATAATACAGGAAAGGAGAAAAACAACCGTGTAAATTTGAGAATAAAGTTGCAATATTGCTGTGAACTGAAGGAAATTTATGAATATATAAATCTAGGATGGATAAAAATGTCTACAATCTATATTTTTTATATTGTGAAAGGAATGAAAATTATGGATCTATAAATCTAGGATGGATAAAAAAAAAAAGTTTTAAATTCTAATTTTTTGGGAATAATCTAGTAAATCTGTGAAAAAAAAGAGAATATGGTAGTGTTGTGAACAAACCTATTATTAAAAAAAAACAGATTTAGGATGAAGAAGAAGTTCTAAAATCTATATTTTTGGGCTGAAATCACAATTATATCCGTCTTGATATCATTACCCTGTTTTTCAAAATGATATTTTTAACGCAATCAGTCTTATTCTACGACTGCATTAAATAACCTTTATGCATAATGGAGAAACTTATGCCCAGCCAAACAAAGCATCAGTGCCAGGGTTATGAGAACTCAGCTCTTCAGGGGAAGGTTTGGGGGCAAAATCACTGCCTGATTGAGACCCTTTGTGGCCCTTAGGCTAAGGGTGTGAAATTGCGCTCCTAAGGGTTAGAGTTCTCTTGCTTGAGGGTATACTCAGGTACGCTATTCAATCTGTTTCCTTATTTCCTTTCCTCAATGGGTGGTTTTCCCTTTTGGAACCCTTGGGCTTTATATGAAATCCCAAGCAGACTGGAATGGGATTTTACATGATCTTTTGTGCTTGAATTGGTCACAATTATATAATAGTGTAGATCCTGTTGTCCCTTTGAATGAGAATCTAGTCAACATAATTGATAGGCGTATCCCTTCTCGTGTGCTAAGGTACCGAGTGAAGGACAAACCGTGGTTCAATGATGATTGTAGACGTGCTTATTTGGAGAAACAGGAGGCCTATCATCTTTGGAAGGGTAACAGATCAAATTTGACCTGGAACAACTATACTCAGCTTCGAGCTTTTGCTCAGAGAGTTTATGCCTCAACTTAAAAGGAGTACAATTTAACCATAAAAGAAACACTTTCTGGTATAACTCAGGAACATAAATGGTGGTCTACCCTTAAATCTGCACTCTTTGGTGTAGATGCAACAGTTCCTCCTTTACTTAAACCAGATGGCTCAGTCACTCACTGTCCAAAGGAAAAGGCAACCCTTTTGGCTGATGTTTTTGACAGTAAACAGAGTAATGAAAAACTTGAACTTCCTCATTCCTGTTTTCCTGAGGCTAAACTAACTAGTTTAGCTTTTCGATCTCGTGAGATTAAAGCTCTGTTGATGGACCTTGATGCTTATGGAGGTGTAGACCCAAATGGTATTTTTCCTTTGTTTTTTATAAAGACAGCAGATTTCTTAGCTCCAAAGTTATCTGTTATTTTGCGCAAGTTAGCAAGAAGAGGAGCTTTTAGCACTAGTTGGAGAATTGGTAATGTTACTCCTCTATGTAAACGTGTTTGTGGTAGCTCAAGTCCCACTGATTACCGCCCAATTTCCATAACTCCCATATTATCTAAAGTTTTTGAACGTCTTCTGGCAAAACGTCTTAATAGGTTTGCTGAAGGTAATCATCTACTCCCTAGTTTGCAATTTGGATTTCGTAAAGGCCTTGGAGCATGTGATGCCCTTCTTAAAATCTCCAATGCTGTACAGAAATCCCTTGATTGTGGTCGGGAAGTTCGTATGATTGGCCTTGATTTTAGTGCTGCCTTTGACCGTGTTAATCATGAGGCCCTTGTTTTCAAACTGAAACAGTTGGGAGTGGGTGGGTTGTTTCTTAGCATTATTATTGATTTTTTAAGTAATAGATCTCAAAGAGTTGTTGTTGATGGGCACCATAGTGATTATAGGAATGTGATATCCGGTGTTCCACAGGGTAGTGTTCTTGGCCCATTACTTTTCATACTATATACACATGACATGTGGTTTGGCCTAGAAAACAAGCTTGTTGCATATGCAGATGATGCTACTCTCTTTGCATCAATTCCATCCACTGAATGTAGATCTAGGGTTGGTGAATCCCTTAATAGAGATTTAGCTAGAATTAGTGCATGGTGCAAATTATGGGGTATGAAGTTGAATCCTAACAAAACTCAAAGTATGATTGTAAGTAGGTCAAGGACGGTGGCTCCTCAACATCCGGATCTCAGTATTGATAATGTTTCTTTAAATATGTATGACTCTTTCAAAATTTTAGGTGTGATTCTCGACAGTAAATTTACTTTTGAGAAACATATAAGGTCTCTGTCTTCTTCAATTGCACAAAAAATAGGCTTATTGAGAAAGTCTTTCAAGATTTTCGGTGATCAATCTATTCTGAAGAAGTGTTTTAATTCTTTCATTCTACCTTGTTTTGAGTATTGTTCTCCTGTTTGGTCTTCAGCTGTTGATTCTCATCTTAATTTGTTGGACAGAAACTTACGGTCTATTAAATTTCTTATTCCTGATCTAGATAATAATCTCTGGCACCGTCGTTCAATTAGTTCATTATGCATGTTGCATAAGATTTTTCATAACTCTGACCATCCTTTACATTCAGATCTCCCTGGACAATTCTATCCTGTTCGGAATACTAGGCAGGCAGTTAATTCTAATAGCCAGGCCTTTTCCATCACGAGGCTCAATACTACGCAGTACTCTAGAAGTTTTATTCCAGCTGTTACCAAGTTGTGGAATGATCTTCCTAATCGGGTGGTTGAATCAGTAGAACTTCAAAAGTTCAAAGTTGGAGCAAATGCTTTTTTGTTGACCAGGCGGACATGAGTCTTTTATAGTTTATTTATGACATATTTGTTTTTGATGCTGTTAATAGTTTATATATGACATGTCTGTTTTGACGTTGTTACTGTTTTTAGAATGATTTATTGTTAATTTGTTCTCTTCATTTATTTATTTCCTTATTTCCTTTCCTCACTGGGCTATTTTTCCCTGTTGGAGCCCCTGGGCTTATAGCATCTTGCTTTTCCAACTAGGGTTGTAGCTTGGATAGTAATAATAATAATAGTAATAGCGTACTGCATTCTCAGCTAAAGTTGTAGCTTAGCCAATAATAATAATAATAATAATAATAATAATAATAATAATAATAATAATAATAATATAATAATAATAATAAAAATAATAATAATAGCTTCTGTACATTGGTCTTTCAATGTCATGGGTTAGTTTTCTGGTTTGAAGGTATATTCAGTCACGCTATTGAATATGTTTCCTTATTTCTTTTCCTTACTAGGCTGTTTTATCTGTTAAATGCTATGAGCCTAAATGCTCCAACAAGGAAAACATAGCCTAATAAAGAGAGTAAATAAGGAAATTGATAAACTATAATAGAAGTTAATGAATAATCAATATAAAATATACTTTTCAGTGGAGGCTCTGAAACCAGGGATGAATAATGAATAATTCGTCTTCTGTAACTACAAAGTTTAAGTAAAAGAAACAAATTTGTTACCGGTATACATTCAAAAGAGAGAGAGAGAGAGAGAGAGAGAGAGAGAGAGAGAGAGAGAGAGAGAGAGAGAGAGAGAGAGAGAGAGAGATGAACCATATAAAGATCAAATGCTAAAGTCATAGACTTTGATTAAGGGGGAATGGGATTTTCCGCCCTTAATGCACATATCCCACAAAGCCTCTGTGACTTACATAACAGAGATATTCCCTTTAGCACTTTCAGTGTAATATCTAGTTCGTCTTCAGTAGGTTCTAGCAAGATGGAATAAGATAAGGTGAGTTACCGCGCATGGTGCCGGGAGCTCGGCTGTGCTCTGTGACGTCACCTGGAGAGATCCGAGCGTTTATTTAACATCTGTCCTGTACAACCAGCATTATTATTCGTGGCTCTTTCTAGATTCCGAACATTGCATTTATGAAAGTAGGCTAATATTAATGTCTTTATGACTATAATTCCAAAATACATATTATGATATGGAATATGATAGCAATGGAAATAAAAATTTACGTATGACAAAAGCTTTATTCCCAATATTTCATTAAAAATCTCAATACAATCATATCTCTCTCTCTCTCTCTCTCTCTCTCTCTCTCTCTCTCTCTCTCTCTCTCTCTCTCTCTCTCTCTCTCTCTCTCTCTCTCTCTCTCTCTCTCTCTCTCTCTCGTTTCAATGAAATAAATTTTCAACATTACTGAACAACTTTATTTTTATTTTTTCACAACTTTGCTATAAAAATTTTCCTTCTTAGTTTAATATTTTTATTCTAAATTTTAGACGACTTCTAATATTAAAAATCTCATTACCTCCTCGGGAACATCTATATTGGTGGCTTTGGATATATCAAAAAGATATGAAATGGCTTTGACTCCTGGTTTTAGAGCATGACCATGGAAAATTTTGAATAAATTTTCCATATTTTGTAGATTTTCATTAAAATGATTACATGACCTATATAATACCTTTCTCTTTACAATTGATATCCTATTATCGACTTTCATCTACATAAACTGAGCCTAATGATGTATACTTATTTCTAAATTTAAAAGCCACGACCCCTCCCACCAAAGAACTTAATGACTCATTTTCCATCAGTGTTTCAGGTTTTATATCTATTAAATCTTTTACTTGATTTTCCTGTCTCGGTCTCATTTTTAACAGGCAGAAGGTGTTTCATGAGACACGCAGAGTTATATAACTCGGAATCTAGATAATTTGGAGAAACATTAACCTTTGACATGAACCACTTATATTTAAGCACTCTGTCATGACACAAGATGTACAGTAACTTCATCATTATTATAAACATTAAGCCCTTAACTCGTTAATTATTGTCTTTACCTACTATGTATAACCGTAGTATATATTGAAATACCAAAGGTTACTGATGACCGTGGCAATGACCAATTTTTCGTATGAAAGAAAAGAGATATTCGACTGTGTCTTGACATAGCCGTCTTGTCATCAAGAACTGTAATCCTTAAAGACCATGCAACGTGTTAAACAATAATCCTTTTAATGGAACGGAAACATTTTGCCTTCAACTTTAACATTAATAACAAAATATAGCATCTATTTCAACTCGACGTGGACAGTTTGAGAAAGCACCTCTACCTTTCTTTACGAAAAACTTTATGTACGAGTTATTCAAGCCAAACCAGCTGACAATCAAAGTTATAAGATCAGATGTTTCATAACAAAACTGACTTTTCAGTAAGACTTGTTACTACAAAATTTGATGGAATTAGTCACTAAGGAAGAGAGTAACTGAACTGCTGTTTTCTCACATTGCCGTTTATAACCTCTAACGTTTAAGTGACTCATTAATTTTGTAGGATATTTTGAGATTATTTACTGATAAAGGTACGAGTTTTTACATAGATTTTGAGGTGATGATTTTACCTCAAACCTGAAAACCATAGTCGATTAAAACCATTTTGAATTAAGTTGATTAGATGGGGTGGTTCTGCCAAGACGAAAACTTTTCAAAAATTTCGAAGCAACAAAATTTATCTTTTATTATGATATGAAGTTTGAATAATAGTATTTTTACATACGAAAATTTTTTTTGTAAAATATTCTCTCTCTCTCTCTCTCTCTCTCTCTCTCTCTCTCTCTCTCTCTCTCTCTCTCTCTCTCTCTCTCTCTCCGTTGCTAAATATTTACTTGGATGAGGAATATAATTGATATATTTATATATTCTCGTGTTTTTTTAAGTCAGCCTATCCATAGACAATTCTCCTGGTTGCCCAAAATGTTACATGCAACATATGCCTATTAAATGAAACTAAAGTGACGAGATACTAGTGATAGGCTTACCTGAATCCCAATAGTAATTACATAATTGTAAAGATTTTGTGTCAGTATGGCAGTCTTAGGGCAACAATTGAGCAACTCGTTCCTATAG
>NC_090756.1:35260606-35273106 GCF_036898095.1 Palaemon carinicauda | reverse complement strand
TATAAACTCAGATTCCAATTCCTACTTAAATTCCAGATTTCAATTCCATCTTAAATACCAGATTCTAATTCCATCTTCCGATGTAGTTGCCTTTTTTAGTTTCACCTCCTTTCCCAAGCTTGAGCTTAGATCCTAATCCCGAAGCATTAGGATTCAAGCTGTAGCTTCATGAAAACAACATATCTCATCGGAAGTTGAAATTGAAATCTGAATTTTAAGTTAAAATCAGAATTTAGGATTCAAGTGGGAATTGGATTCTGGAATTTATTTTGTAACTCGAATATGGAATTTAAGTTGAAATTGAAATCTGACATTCAGGTTGGAATATGAATCTGGAATTTGAGTTAGAACTTGAATAAGGAATTCAAGTCGAAATTGGGATCTGACCTTCAAGTTGGAATCGTAATCGGGAATTTAAGTTGGATTTGGAGTCTAAACTTTAGGTTGAAATTGGAATCTGGAGTTTAAGTTGGAATTGGGACCTGGAATTTTAGTGGAAATTGAAATATAAAATTCAAGTGGGGATTAGACTATAGAATTGAAGTGGCAATTGGATTCTGGAATTATGTTCCTAATCTATTCCGAAATCAAATAACAAGGGAATTTACTGTATGATGCTAGTGTGAAATACTAAAAAAAAAAAGGGGGGTAAGAAGATTTTATATTCGGTATAGTGGTTCTTCCTTCTAATAGACATTTAATTAAGTAACCAGATCTCACTGAAATATTAAGAGACTCTTTAGGTATGGCAAGCAGTTCTTCTAGGAGAGGGACACTCCAAAATTAAACCATTCTTCTTTAGTCTTGGGTAGTGTCATAGCCTCTGTACCATGGTCTTCCGCTATCTTAGTGTGGAGTTCTCTTGCTTGAGGGTGCGCTCAGGCGCACTATTCTATATTATATCTCTTTCTCTTGTTTTTTGAAGTTTGTTATTGTTTATATATAAAAGATTTATTTTAGTGTTGGTTTTGTTCGTATATTATTTAATCATAATTGTTCATTACTGCTCTAATAGTTCATTTATTTCCTTACCTAATAAATTCGTTCTTCAATAAGAAAATTACCTTATTGATAAATAGCCTACTTCTGCACGGCCAAAGATTCGAACCTTAGAACTGAGTAAATACAAGAGTGACGTTAATTATCTACTGTTAGGGAATATAATAAATGTCACTTACAATTAATGAATTTTTCAATCTACTTTGCTGTAGAATAAGGCTTGTATATGACGAATCATTATTATTATTATTATTATTATTATTATTATTATTATTATTATTATTATTATTATTATTATTATTATTATCGAGAAGCAATAACTAATGACATAAGAAAAAGGTATATATATATATATATATATATATATATATATATATATATATATATATATATATATATATATATATATTATATCTATATATATATATATATATATATATATATATATATATATATATATATATATATATATATATATATAGATATAGATATATATATATATATATATATATATATATATATATATATATATATATATATATATATATATATATATATATATATATATATATATATATACATATATATATATATATATATATATATATATATATATATATATATATATATATATATATATATATATAAGATTGAATTTCCGTTTAGTCTGTTTAGTGACTTATTGTGTTCGGTAAATTTGCAAATCGAGAGACGATTATGAAAGGAAGTAATGGCAGAGCCTGGAAAGCACACACGTGATGCCTGGCTCTCTCTCTCTCTCTCTCTCTCTCTCTCTCTCTCTCTCTCTCTCTCCGAGAGAGAGTAAAGTCACCTTCCAAATTTAGAGGAAAGTTGTCAGGTCTCTCTCTCTCTGTCTCTCTCTCTCTCTCTCTCTCTCTCTCTCTCTCTCTCTCTCTCTCTCCTTTTGCGACCTGCTTAGACATGGAGAGATTGTGGGTCTCCCATTCATCCCCAACACTTGGGTAAGTCCAAGGCCAATACAAGACCTTGGGTGAGTCCAAAGCCAATACAAGTCTTTGGGTAAGTCGAAGGCCAATACAAGACCTTGGGTGAGTCCAAAGCCAATACAAGTCTTTGGGTAAGTAATATGCCAAAAAAAGTCCTTGGGTAAGTCCAAGGCCAATACAAGTCATTTGATAAGTTCAAAGTCAATACAAGTCCTTGGGTATGTCCAAGGCCAATACAAATCCTTGGGTAAGTCCAAGGCCAATAAAAGTCCTAGGGTAATTTCAAGGCCAATACAAGTCCTTGGGTAAGTTCTAAGCCAATACAAGTCCTTAGGTAAGTCCAAGGCCAATACAAGTCCTTGTGCATGCCCGAGGCCAAAACAAGTCCTTGGGTAAGTTCAAAGCCAATACAAGTCCTTGGGTGAGTTCAAGGCCAATACAAGTCCTTGGGTAAGTCCAAGGCCAATAAAAGTCGTTGGGTAAGTCCAAGGACTATACAAGTCCCTGGGTAAGTTCAAAACCAATAAAAGTTCTTGGGCAAGTCCAAGCCCAATAAAAGTCCTTGGGTAACCACAAGCCAAATACAAGTCCTTGGGTGTGTCCAAGGCCAATACAAGACCTTGGGTAATTCCAAGGCCAATACAAGTCCTTGGGTATGTACAAGCCCTATATAAATCCTTGGGTAAGTCCAAGGCAAATACAAGTCCTTGGGTAAGTTTAAAGCCAATACAAGTCCCTGGGTAAATCCAAGCCCAATACAAGTCCTTGGGTAAGTCCAAGCCCAATACAAGTCCTTGGGTAAGTACAAGGCAAATACAAGACCTTAGGGAAGTCCAAATCCCAATGCAAGTCCTTGAGTAAGTACAAAGCCAATACAAGTCCTTGGGCAAGTCCAACCTCAATGCAAGTCCTTGAGTAAGTCCATGGTCAATATTAGTCCTTGGGTAAGTCCAAAGATAATACAAGTCCTTGGGTAAGTCCAAGCCCAATACAAGTCCTTGAGTAAGTCCAATGCTAATACAAGTCCTTGGGTAATTCCAAGGCCAATATAAGTCCTTGGGTAAGTCCAAGCCTAATGAAAGTCCTTGGGCAAGTTCAAGCCTAATACACGTCCTGGGGTAAGTCCAAGGCCATTTCAAATCCTTGGGTAAGTTCGAAGCCAATACAAGTCCTTGTGTAAGTCCAGGCCCAATCCAAGTCCTTGGGTAAGTCCAAGGCCAATACAAGTCCTTTGGTAAATCCAAGCCCAATACAAGTCCTTGGGCAAGTCCAAGCCCAATACAAGTCCATGGGTAAGTCCAATGCCAATACAAGTCCCTGGGTAAGTTCAAGCCCAATACAAGTTCTTGGACAAGTCCAAGGCCAATACAAGTCCTTGGGTAAGTTCTAAGCCAATACAGGTCCTTGGGTAAGTACAAGCGTAATAAAAGTCCTTGGGTAAGTCCAAGCCCAATACAAGTCCTTGAGTAAGTCCAATGCTAATACAAGTCCTTGGGTAATTCCAAGGCCAATATAAGTCCTTGGGTAAGTCCAAGCCTAATGAAAGTCCTTGGGCAAGTTCAAGCCTAATACACGTCCTGGGGTAAGTCCAAGGCCATTTCAAATCCTTGGGTAAGTTCAAAGCCAATACAAGTCCTTGTGTAAGTCCAGGCCCAATCCAAGTCCTTGGGTAAGTCCAAGGCCAATACAAGTCCTTTGGTAAATCCAAGCCCAATACAAGTCCTTGGGCAAGTCCAAGCCCAATACAAGTCCATGGGTAAGTCCAATGCCAATACAAGTCCCTGGGTAAGTTCAAGCCCAATACAAGTTCTTGGACAAGTCCAAGGCCAATACAAGTCCTTGGGTAAGTTCTAAGCCAATACAGGTCCTTGGGTAAGTACAAGCGTAATAAAAGTCCTTGGGTAAGTACAAGCGTAATAAAAGTCCTTGGGTAAGTCCAAAGCCAATACAAGTCCTTGAGCAAGTCTAAGCCCAATACAAGCCCTCGGATAAGTCCAAGCCAAATACAAGTCCTTGGGCAAGTTCAATACAAGTCCTTGGGCAAGTCAATTTCCAGTACAAGTCATTGGGTAAGTCCAAGTCCAATACTAGTCCTTGGGTAAGTCCACGGACAATACAAGTCTTTGGGCAAGTCCAAGCGTAATACAAGTCCTTGGGTAAGTCCAAGCCCAATAAATGTCCTTGGGTAAATTTTCCAAGCCCGATACAAGATCTTGTGCACATCCAAGCCCAATATAAGTCCTTGGGTAAGTCCAAGGCCAATAGAAGTCCTTGGGTAAGTCCAAGCCCAATACAAGTCCTTGGGTAAGTTCAAAGCCAATACAAGTCCTAGGGTAAGCCCAAGCCCAATACAAGTCCTTGGGTAAGTTAAAAGCCAGTATAAGTCCTTGAGTAAGTTCAAAGCCAATATAAGTCCTTGGGTAAGTCGAAAGCCAGTATAAGTCCTAGCTCAAGTTCAAAGCCAATACAAGTCCTAGCTCAAGTTCAAAGCCAATACAAGTCCTAGCTCAAGTTCAAAGCCAATACAAGTCCTTGGCCAAGTCCAAGCCCAATACAAGTCCTAGGGCAAGTCCAACCCCAATACAAGTCCTTGGATAAGTCCAATCCCGATACAAGTCCTTGGATAAGTACAAGCCCGATACAAGTCCTTGGGTAAGTTAGAAGCCAGTATAAGTCCTTGAGTAAGTTCAAAGCTAATAGAAGTCCTTGGGTAAGTTGAAAGCCAGTATAAGTCCTTGAGTAAGTTCAAAGCCAATACAAGTCCTTGGCAGAGTCCAAGCCCAATACAAGTCCTAGGGCAAGTCCAAGCCCAACACAAGTCCTTGGATAAGTTCAAGGCCAATACAAGTCCATGGGTCAGTTCAAAGCCAATACGAGTCCTTGGGCAAGACCAAGCCCAATGGGTAAGTCCAAGGCCAATACAACTCTTAGGGCAAGTTCATGCCCAATACAAGTCCTTTGGTAAGTCTTTTTAGAGGAAATTAGAACCGAAATCTTGTGCTTGAGTCGATTAATTCAAGAAGTCATTGTGCTTGGAAGCATCCAAAAGTTGATTTCGGAAAACTTATTTCATTTTATAAATCTCTGAGAACAAACATTAAATAATTTGTTTCATTGATTTCTCCTTGAAGGTCGAAAACATTCTTTTCAAAAGGTCGCTCATGAGGACCAGATGACAATGACCTAAGAATAACCATATGTACGGTTGGATACACGAATTCCTGGTGAAGTGCACCTTGTCACACTCTATCTGCACTGTGAGTTCCTGTGTACAGCTCCTACCCATCTCTCTCTCTCTATGGTACCTGTCTTGTTGCTCAAAATGCAGTAAGGGTGTGACAGTGTGCACCTACTCTGGGTGGGGTGTGCCATGGACGCCTGTGTCCAACTGTTTCTATGATTAGCTCCCAAACCCTCTCTCCACCCAAGCTAGGACCAGGGAGGTGTAGGCAATGGCTTCTGATGACTCGTTCCTAGCTCACAAGGATAGCGAGATCGCAGATACAACTAGAAACTATCGAGCTTCATCGGGTCTCGAACCTCTGTCCGGCATAATGCTAAACAGGTAGTTTCCAATAGGCAACCACAACCCATAAACAAAAGTTTATCTATGATTATAGATGATTAATAAAAATATATTATTGTTCTACAGTAGACTATGGCACATGCGAAAGTTTCCAAAATCATAATGAGATAGAAAAAAATGAAATTAGTAAAAGGACTGTTTTATATCTAGATAGTTTTGCAAAGTGTGGGTTTAACAACTATTGTAATCTCCGCTCGACGGGATCTACACCAAATTCAGGGTTGTGGAGGCCTATTGGAAACGCCCCTGCCTGGTGCTCGCCAAACTGGGGTTCAAGTCCAGCTCAAACTCGATAGTTTCTTTAGTGTCTGCAACCTCACAATAATTGTGATATAAAGAGGGTTTGGGAGAACCTATAGGTCTACCTGATGAGTGATCAGCAGCCATTTGGCTTGGACACTGATCATATATATATATATATATATATATATATATATATATATATATATATATATATATATATATATATATATATATATATATATATGTATATATATATATATATATATATATATATATATACATATATATATATATATATATATATATATATATATATATATATGTGTGTGTGTGTGTGTGTGTGTGTGTATGTGTGTGTGTGTTTGTGTGTGCGTATGGTCAGCCGCTAGGGCATTTTCACTGTCCCTTTCCTCTGGCATTCATGGGTGGACTTTAAACCTTTCAAAGCAATTTTCCCTTTAATCTAGGCCGCTGGGGAATAGAACAAAAGGATTTTAACCTTATTTGCATATGAATTTTATTCATTTTTCAATCGTCTGTACATTTTATAATCGTGTTTTAGGGGTTAATTTCACATATTAATCCATAGTGAATAACAGTGAATATTTTTAAGTGTTTTTGACATCGAATTGAACATTGAAATTCTGTTTCTTCTTCTTTGCTTACTAGTTTTGAAAGCTTATTTTCTTTACAATGAATTATTATTATGATCATTATTATCATTAAGTAGGTGAAGGACAGTGGCTCCTCAACATCCGGATCTCAACATTAATAATGTTTCTTTAACATTGTATGACTATTAGAATTTTAGGTGTGATTCTCGATAGCAAATTTACTCTTGAGAAACACATAAGGTCTCTGTCTCTTTCAATTGCACAAAAAAACTGGCTTATTGAGAGAGTCTAAAGATTTTCGGTGATCAATATATTCTGAAGAAGTGTTTTGATTCTTTCATTCTACCTTGTTTCAAATATTCTTCTCCTGTGTGGTCTTCAGCTGCTGATTCTCATCTTAATTTGTTAGACAGAAACTTACGGTCTATTAAATTTCTTATTCCTGATCTATATATTAATCTCTGGGACCGTCGTTTAATTAGCTTATTTTGAATGTTACATAAGATTTTTTTATAATTCTGACCATCCTTTACATTCAGATCTTCCATGACAGTTCCATCCTGTTCGTAATACTAGGCAGCCAGCTAATTCTAATAGTCACCCCTTCATCATGAGGCTCAATACTACACAGTATTCTAGAATTTCTATTCCAGCTGTAACCAAGTTGTGGAATGATCTTCCTAATTGGGTAGTTGAATCAGTAGAACTTCAAAAGTTCAAACTTGCAGCAAATGTTTTTATGTTAAACAGGCTGACATGAGTCATTTTATAAGTTATACATGAAATATATGTTTTAAAGTTGTTAAAGTTTTTAAAAGATTATAATTTTTCATTTCTACTTATATCGTTTATTTATTTCCTTATTTCCTTTCCTCACTGGGCTATTTTTCCCTGTTGGAGGCCTTGGGCTTATAGTATCCTGCTTTTCAAACTAAGGTTGTAGCTGAGCTAGTAAAAATAATAACAATAACAATAATAATAATATGATTATTATTATTATTATTATTATTATTATTATTATTATTATTATTATTATTATTATTATTTTAGTTGTTGTTTTTGCTGTTGTTGTTGTTGTTGTTGTTATTATTATATTTAACTAAGCTAAAGCCCTAAGTGGAAAAGCAAGATTCTTTAAGCCCAAGGGCTCGAACAAGGAAAATAGCCCAGTGAAGAAAGGAAACAAGGAAAAAAATAACTAAAAGAGAAGTAATGAACAATAGAAATGAAATATTTTTAGAACACTAGCAAAACAGATATGTCATATAAAAGCTATAATAAGAGACTTATGTCAGCCTGTTCCACATAAAAAACATTTGCTGCAAGTTTTACATTTTGAAGGTCTCTGAAGTAATATTATAATATTCATCAACCTAATTAATTAACAATCATCTATGCAAATCAATTCTAGGACACAGATGAGCTAAATTTTTCTTTAATAGATTTTCAAAATATTTTATTTGATGATGAAGAGGCTGACGTAATTCTCTCATTATAGTTTACGCATGAAAGGTGTGTTTTGATGTTTTACTGTTCTTAAGATGTTCTATTTCAATTGGTCATTACTTCTCTTTTAGTTTATCTATTTCCTTTTATTCATTTCCCTACTGGGCTATTTTTCCCTGTTGGAGCTCTTGGGCTTATAGCATCCTATTTTCCCTACTAGGGTTGTAGCTTAGCTAGAGATACTACTACTACTACTACTACTACTACTACTACTACTACTACTACTACTACTACTACTACTACTAATAATAATAATAATAATAATAATAATAATAATAATAATAATAATAATCGTCTGTTTTTTTTTACCCTTTTCTGTGACTCACATTTATTTATTTATTTATCTGTTGTAATTATTACTCCTGTGCTTTCTCCCTTTGTCCATCCATGCCTTTACTTCTTCTTCTTCTTCTTGACTGGGTTCCTTCTGTTTACAGCCTTTTTGGCAGGTCGAATCGCTTTCACCATTCCTCTTTCTCTTTTTGATGTAGTTTCCCTCAGACCAAAACAAGCAGTGTATGCCAAAGTCTCCCTTCGCTGTACACTAAATCCTCCTTTACGTACAGCATATACGTATATATATATATATATATATATATATATATATATATATATATATATATATATATGTATATATATATATATATATATATATATATATATATATATATATATAAACATATATATATATATATATATATATATATATATATATATATATATATATATATATATATATATATATTAGTAAAATCTGTTTTTAGCTATTGTTTTCTATTCCATTCTTGTTTCTCTCTCTCTCTCTCTCTCTCTCACTCTCTCTCTCTCTCTCTCTCTCTCTCTCTCTCTCTCTCTCTCTCTCTCTCTCTCTCTCTCTGTTTTCATTTTCTTCAGCTTTGCTTAAATTCTTTATCCGGATCCGGATCCATCAAACAATTTTGTGAACAAACAAAAGGCAGATTTAATATATAACTGAAAATCATCTTTTTTTATATATATTACACAACCCGCTCAACCATTTCCATTTCCCCAGAATGCAAAAAACAAAAACAAAAAATGTTTAAAAAGAAAAATTTAATTCGAAAAATGTGGACCAAATCATCATTTATTACTTTCTCTTTACTATCCACCTATCATGTTTAATCCGGATCTGGCAAAGAGGATAATAGTGGAAAGGTCTTTTCTATTCTATTCTTTTGCTTCTCGAAACGTAAAGATAAAAAATTTATTCAAGTTTAATATGAATTTAAAAAAAAAATATATATTATTTCCGTCATATGCAAGAAGTGTAATTGATATTACCAATTTTGCATATTAGAGAGAGAGAGAGAGAGAGAGAGAGAGAGAGAGAGAGAGAGAGAGAGAGAGAGAGAGAGAGAGAAGGAAAATCCACCAAAGTCAGCATTTTAAATTATCTGAAAGCAATATGAAATCTACCATCTCCAGTGAGAGAGATGGTGAAGTGCAGACGAATAAATTTTGTTATATAATAACATTATTTTATGATTAGAGGTGATTACACATTAACTAAAAATCCCCAAAGTTAGAGAGACCTTCTTACAATATCTTACGTTATCTTTTCTCTCTGAATATGTAATTTTTTGTAAATTTGTAAATGGGATTTGATTCGTCAAAATTCATTATGATCAATAGCCTCTGTATCAAGGTCTTCCACTGTCTTAGGTTAGAGTTCTTTCGCTTGAGGGTACACTCGGGTGCACTATTCTAGCTGTTCCCTTATTTTTTTTCCTCACTGGGCATTTTTCCCTCTTGGAACTCTTGGGCCTGCTTTTCCTATAATTAGGTTGTAGATTAGCATTTAATAATAATAATAATAATAATAATAATAATAATAATAATAATAATAATAAAAATAGTAATAATAATAACCAATAAGTAACAGATAGCATTTTCTGTAGCAGCCTTAGAGAACGAAAAAGAGAAGAAAAATAAATTAGATATTATTACTCAAAATTAAAGAATTATACTATATTATATAATTGGAAAAATGGACGAAGATATGAATGTAATTTTTCTGACAAAAAAGGATAGTTAAAATTTTTATGGTGAAGAGATATTTTTCCATAAAATTTCATTCAATAAAACAAACCTTTATGAGTTAAAATCTACCCATGTTTGTGGCTTTGAAAATGAACATGCATATATGGCTGGATTTATGTCTCTGTAACAGTATGGCGTTTTATGGATTCTGAATATTATAAATAATTTCTAATATTTTTCTCATTTTAGCAGATTATACACCATACAGTAAAATAACCGTCAAATCTATGTATGGTTTGATATGCCGTATATATATATATATATATATATATATATATATATATATATATATATATATATATATATATATATATGTATATATATATACTGTATATAAATATATATGTATATATATGTATACATATATATATATATATATATATATATATATATATATATATATATATATATATATATATATATGTATGTATATATATAAATAAATAAATAAATAAATATATATATATATATATATATATATATATATATATATATATATATATATACATATGTGTGTGTATGTGTGTGTATGTATATATATAAATAAATATAATATATATATATATATATATATATATATATATATATATATATATATATATATATATATATGTATATATATATATATATATTATATAACGCAATAAGTAGATTTGATGGCATTATTATATAAAGTACTGTATGGTATATATTTTGTTTTTTTATATAAATTATTGATATTATTTTGAATCATTGGAATATCAGACTCCCTTGTTCTAGCTTTGGGTGTAGGGAGGCCTTAGGTGCTGATCATATTATACATATATTGTCATTAAACATTACCAAAGGATTAATCAAATATCATGAATTTTGAATATCTTTAGATAATCATTTAAGTAGCCTGAGGTAGAACATAGGCTTACTGTTGATGTAACAGTCATTATATATATTTTATCAGAAAGAGAGAGAGAGAGAGAGAGAGAGAGAGAGAGAGAGAGAGAGAGAGAGAGAGAGAGAGAGTCTCGCATTTGCGGTAAACACTTTGATTAAATCTAAATTAATCGGATTATCTCTGCTTATACTTCACTTTTTGTCTTTCAGTTATATCATTTTTTTTCCAAATATTTCACACGAAGAAATACAAAAGGAGACAATAGATATCAGTTGACTTCACCGTCTCTGCCATTTCCTCTTCTTCTTTTCGTGAATAGGAAAAGGCGGGAAAACAGAAAGATTAATCTTGCCAGGTGTCCATTTAAGTTTCTTTTGTTTTTTTCTCTTATCTATCTACTCATTTTCATATTTATCTAAATGTTTACTTACTGGGATTGACTTTCGAATTCTGATCCATCAGGCTGATGCTTTCACGAAGATAACTCGTAATTTATGAAGAAATCAAACCCTTTGAGAATAAACAAGTCGTATATTGATAAATCTCGACCACTAATCAAGAGAATTGCCAGCATTTTACGCTCAGTTCTGTTGTAAAGTATTTCACTTTACAGGATAATCGCTGCAAATCTCTCAAGAATTCATACAATGGAACCTTTCTAAAAAAAAAAAAAAAAAAAAAATTAATTAAATGAAAAACTTCACAGCACAAATAACACATTAGTATTAAGATAGCAGAAATTCGCAGTGTTGTGTCTATTAAAACTAGTTTTATTGTCTATCAAACAATTGATAATTCCACATCACTTTCATAGTTAGAGTTATATCCGAGGAAACATAGACTCTCGCATGACTAAATAGTGTTGCTCGCCATGATGACGTCTTTAGCGTGCATGTTTTTTGGGATTCTAGTAGATAGATATTATGTGAGGAACAGGAATGTGGGAAAATACTAAACAAAATATTACGAAGAGAGACAATGCAAGACTATTTAAACTGAAAGGAATAGGCCGAACTATATTACGAAAAAAAAGAAGAAAAAAAAAAATAAAAGGCGTCTATGACAGTCAGAATGGATTGCTTTCCCGCCAGGCCGCTGCAGGCTGTTTTTTACCTTCCCATAAGTTTTCATAAATATCGGGTTTTATTTATTCCATGTTTTTGGTAAATTCTGGTATTCAAGGAAAGTTTATAATAACATATTTAACTAATGCTGAGTGTAATTTATCGCAATTTGTGTTAAAATATGCGAAAAATTACAAAGCGTGCATCCGAAAATAAGCTACTATCGTTGACTTCGGCGGATTGTGTTATTAAATTTAGTCTTACCAAGGCGATACTTTATAATATATTTATTCTTTCCCATTGTTTATTGACAAAACATATATCTGATGGTGAAATATAAGTTATTAGATAAGTTTTGATTCATATTACTTGATAATAATTTGAGAACAATGAAGGTGTTCGGACAAAAATACTTCCGACCAATCAGGTATCAGGAACTTTTCCGAGATAAAAGGGCACCCCTGTGAGTCGGTGCAAATATGCACCGCTAAAAAAAATAGCCATCCCTTCCCATGGAGTCTCCTGTGTGTAAAATTGTATTTTCCGAGAGAGGAAAGGAAAAACTTACTGTAAATGGCTATTTGTTTA
>NC_090756.1:35238106-35255606 GCF_036898095.1 Palaemon carinicauda | reverse complement strand
TCACTTCTTCTCTATTATTTTCCTTATTTCCTTTCCTCACTAGGCTATTTTTACCATGTTTGAATCCCTTTTACTTATAGCATCCTGCTTATCTAATCAGGGTTGTAGCTTAGCAAATAATAATAATAATAATAATAATAATAATAATAATAATAATAATAATGAACCAAGTGTAAAAGAGTAAACATGAGTTCCCTTTTGTCTTTCCTCTCTTTTGCAGAGTCCTGCAAGGCCTCCTGTGGAACCCTAAGGGAGAGCCTTGAACCCTGGCGGGCGAGTAGAGGAGACGAGAAATGGAGAGCTACTTCTCAAACAAAGAAAGACTCCGTCCCGGTAATGGATCAAACGCTCAAACTCCTTCAATCAATCGAAAGTCTTCTCGAACTTTGCTCTTCCTCTTTCTCACGTTTTCTTCCTTCTAGGGATTCTTCGTCCAGTCGATAGAAATCGACACCAGTTCGAAACATCCTGTAGCAAACGGTTCCTTCTCTATGGTAGCCTCGCCTAGGCTGTTTCTTTCCCTTAACTGCCAAGCTTTGGAATTTCTTCTTCCTATTACATTATTTGAATCATATCATTTTCCTTCCTTTGAGAAGCAAAGAAGATCGTTGGTTTCTTTGTGTTCTTTAGTTTACTCAATAACTCATATTTATTTGGTTTCATCATTATTATTATTACTAGCTAAGCTACAACCCTAGTTGGAAAAGAAGGATTCTATAAGCCCAAGGGCTCCAACAACAAAAATTGCCCTGAGAGGAAAGGGATGTTTGGTGGGATTATTGACTCTGGTTCTGTCAGGAGATAATCCCTGTTTTGACCTTCGGCTATATCAGTCCTGTCATAGTTGTTAATGCCTGGACTATTGTTGGTGGTGGACCTTATACAGTTTTGGTCAGATTTCGTTGGTCTTTCTCTTTTAGTTTATTAAGGAGGTATGAGATATTTTCCGGATAGGTAAGGTGATTCCTTTGTGGATCATTGTCATCAGGTTGCCTTTCATCACTTTCTTCAATAATACTGTGGTCTACATTGAGAGAGAGGAACAAGACAATCTAGACCACAGTATTATTGAAGAAAGTGATGAAAGGCAACCTGATGACAATGATCCACAAAGGAATCACCTTACCTACCCGGAAAATATCTCTTACCTCCTTAATAAACTAAAAGAGAAAGACCAACGAAATCGGACCAAAACTGTAATAAGAAAACTCATTAATATCAATGGAGGCAAACTTAGGATCCCAGAAAAGAGGCAAGAATATGTAAATCTCACCAATTACGTTCCCACGCCTGCTCAAGAAGAAATATGCTTAGGCCTTAATTGCCACTACATGACCAAACCAAGACCGACTGACAAGAGATTGGAAATCGAGTTCCTCCTTGACACCATCCAAAAAAAATGAACGTAGAGGTGCCCTACGGACGACTGATGCCCTCCAACCCCTACTCTTGGCAGAAGCCCTCACTGACCGTGGCCAACACCGGAGTGGGATTGTCACGAAGAAGATGAGAGATGCTGCCAAGGCTCTTAGATTGCAAGAAGGCATCACTGTACGCCGTGCAGATAAAACTGCCGCCTTCGTTCTCATAAATACAGAGGAGTACCATGAGAAACTAGATCAAATTTTGGCTGATAACTCAAAATTTGAACGATTGTCCCGCAACCCCACTGAGGATATCAAGAGGGAAGCAAACAGCCTTATACAAAGCATTAATACTGCCACCAACGCCGTCCATTTGCCACCTATTTCAGGTGATTTTGGGCTCGGCTACTTATACGGAAATGTAAAAACGCACAAGCAAGGGAACCCTTTCCGGCCTATTATCAGCCAGTGCCCTGCCCCTACATACCAGCTTGCTAAGAGACTGAACACCTTGCTTACACCCTATATCCCCAATAAATATTGTGTGACATCATCAGCAGAATTCCTAGAAAAACTGAGAAATTCCACAAGTGACGGAGTTATTGCCTCCATGGATGTCGAGTCCCTATTTACTAACGTTCCCGTGAATGAAACAATAAACTTCCTAATGGACAGAGTTTATAGGGATAAAACGACACCCACCCTCAACATCCCCAAGGCCTCGATCCGTGCACTATTAGAAATATGCACCAAGAAAGCCCCTTTCACTACCCATAAGGGCCATATATTTATTCAGAAAGATGGAGTCGCTATGGGGTCCCCTTTAGGGGTCCTCTTTGCTAATTCTTATATGGGAGTAGTCGAGGAGAGAGTTTTTCGAAAAATCAGTAAACCAGACCTCTATGTGCGCTACATTGACGATACTTTCATAAAAACGGCCAATCAGGAGAGCATAGAAGAACCGCCGAATTTTCGAGGAATGCAGCTCGCTCAGGTTCACCCTAGAGCACAGCCTCCAAGGACGTCTCACCTTCCTTGATGTCCTTGTAGAAACAAGCAATAATAGCTTTAATACCTCGGTGTACGTAAAACCAACGAATCTCGGCCTATGTCTGAATGGTGACAGCGAGTGCCCTAGTCGGTATAAAACTGCCACCATTAAGGCTTTTATTCGGAGAGCCATTTCACATTGTTCTTCGTGGAGAGGCACCCACGAGGAACTTGACAGAGTTACTAAAATTCTGGTGAATAATGGCTTCACGAATAAGGACATTAATAGGCAAATTAAAAAAGAAATCGAGAAATGGTACCAGAATGAAGGCCCTGATGATACCAACACGCCAGCAAAAATAAATCTATACTATAAAGGCATTATGAGCGTAAACTACAAAGAAGAAGAAAATATTATGAAAAATATAATAAAAAACAACGTTTTTGCCACGGCAGAGGATACTGATATCAACCTCATAATTTATTACCAATCAGCAAAAACACGAGACTTGATAATGAAAAACAACCCTGCCCCTGCCATGCAAGATGACTTGAAAATGACGAACGTAGTGTACCGATATAAATACCCCGTCCAGGAATGTCCTGGCACCTACATCAGGATGACAACAATGCGGGTTTCTAAGAGATTATCTTGCCACGTGCAACAGGGTGCAATAAAAATGCATTGCCTCCATAAACATAATTTCAAGACAAGGGAGCATATAGTGAAAAATGTAACCATCATCGGCCGTGCCCCTGACAGCAGACGTCTCCGGATAATGAAAGCTCTTTTTATTCAACAACAAAGACCTAACCTCAACACAACGCAAGAAGGGACCTTATTGCCAACATGTATAAGGTCCACCACCAACAATAGTCCAGGCAATAACAACTATGACAGGACTGATATAGCCGAAGGTCAAAACAGGGATTATATCCTGACAGAACCAGAGTCAATAATCCCACCAAACATCCCGGCGAGGCAGAGGCCACCACCCACTAAGATTAATGGTCTCCACCCTAGGGTGGTTCTTAACCACTGAAGATGGAATGTCGAAGAAGGACTCCGTATATAAGCCATCAAAACAACACCTGCATTTCAGTTCACTCTTGACAATGAGCAGAAAACCTTCTCACTTCTCGAAACCGGTTGAGTCGAAGGATGTGTTAAACTTAACTCCACGTAATTTATAATTTTTTGTACAAAAGTGACCATTACTTTGTGTGCACTAACATTGTGATAGTGTTTTATACTTTGTACATATTATCTGTACTTTCACAATGTGTTGTGATATATTAAGGACAAATTGTGAATGATATGGCCTTCATCACCTTCCTATTGATATGTCCATTTCCCAGTTACTGGCGGATTGTTCAAATGAAGAGAAAAAGATAATAAGAACAATAGAAAAAGTTAATTACAAAATTAACGCCACTGAGGCAGCAATCACTTTCAATAAAACCTATTATTATTATTATTATTATTATTATTATTATTATTATTATTATTATTATACAGTTCGATTTTTTTTTCACAAATCCAAGGTTTCGTAGACTAGAGAGATGATTTACTAAAATAACTTTTGTCTATTGATTCTGTAAAAATCACCTTTCCAATGTCTGTGTATTTCAGTATTTATCAAAAGTGGTTCTAAATCTAATTGAATTAGGTGTTCAGGTAAGAGACGAATAATCCGAGAGTAAGTGACATCACTGAATCTCTTGAACAACAAAGTGTAACATGTTCAAATTTTCAATATATCTAAGTTTTAATTTTCTGATGCCTTTATTTTTTCATAAAACTTGCATCACTCGAGGGGGTCTTTTAAATTTTAATATTCTACTGTTTTTTAAATTCCTTAAATGTTTCCTCAATCAAATGTCTGACTCTGGAGATTTCCTCTCGTAATGAAGGTGTCCTTATAAAGGAGTCAAAGTAATTGCAACATATTGCAACACGTTCCTGTGAAATTCTAAAATTTTAATCCGTGGTTCATAATTGACATTGAAAGTGGATGAACACCTCTCTCTCTCTCTCTCTCTATGATTCTTCGGCAGGTTATTTTGTACTATTCTTTATATATAACAAATGATATAGGCGACAATGAGAACTCTCTCTCTCTCTCTCTCTCTCTCTCTCTCTCTCTCTCTCTCTCTCTCTCTCTCTCTCTCTCTCTTTCTCTCTCCTTGAATGTAGGGAAGATGTGAGATGAAATTCATATACTCAAGTGAATTAAATATCTAAGGTTTTTAATTAAATCAAATGGCTTCGCGCTAAAGATTGACCTTTTAAGTTAGAGGATGATGTAGCAATTGTCCTTTGATTATTTGAGATATTTCATCATCGACCTCCGATAAGGTGACCCTTTAAGAAATGTGTCACTAAAGTCTGAGGTTTCATTAAATGCAAAATGTAGCTTTTGCCTTTTAAAATATTATCCTTTCATGAAATCAGATACTGTAGCAACTACACTTTGTTAAGGTAAATAACTGTAGCAACCACCCTTTGATAAGGTCGCCTTTTAATTAAATATGATAAGGCCACAGCCCTTTAGGAGTGTGCAAAGATGTCTGACAGACCATTTATCCATTTTTAATCCGTAAATCGAACAATTCAAGATTGATTTGCCTAACCTGAGAACTTTCACATTTCTTTACTTGTTTCACCAAGGTTTTTTTATGCGATTTCTCTTTTTTTTTGCCTAATTAGAGAGATATTTTAATAAAGATTTAATTTTTCATGGTATTGTTCATATTTAGTCTTAAAATCATCGTCATCATCAAAGACCTCAGACATGTCGTTCCACTTGCGTCTGTTTATGGTCTACCCTGACAGTTCACACTCGCAAACTTATTTAGTTCGTCAATCCATTGCCTTGTCTTCTTTCCTCGGCTTCTTTTGCAATCTCTAGGGATCCATTCTGTTATTTTTAATGCCTTTCTATTATCTGCCATTCTCCTCCAATTTCCTCACCACGCCCATTTCTTTTTTTTTTTTACATGTTTAGTTCTATATTATTGCAGTTTTACTCATATTCATTTTCAGTCCTACATTTCTGCGTTCTCTATTCAAATCCTCTATCATCTTTTGCAATTCCTCCCATGATTCCCTGAACAGAACGTCCTCTCAAAATAGAAATATATTCCTGTAATTCCCTAAACAACTTGGAAATGTCATTGCTAAAAGGTGGGCCAAAGAAACATCCTAATTCATTCTAATTCACATGAAAAATTCCAGCCACGTCAGCTTAAAGAGGCTGAATTCAAAGAAAGTTAATTCTTCCAAATGAAGAAAAAGCTCTTCAGAATCCAAACTTTCCTTCCTTAAAAGGTTAATGGCTACTGAAGCTCAATCAGGTTGTTTTCTCTCAAGTGTTCCTCCAGACACTTCATTTAGGCACCAATTTTTTCTTTGCTTTTATGGTGGGTGGGGGTGGGGGGCGGTGCAGGACAGCGTTCCTTTTATTCCAAAGAGAACTTTTCCCATCAAGATAAAATAGAGAATCAGGTTTTTGTCGAATACTCTCCTAATATCTGCCATTGATTATCTGAATCTAGAACAGAGTTTGAAGCTCAATTAGCCATTAAGAATATTATCGACTTTTTATTTTACTTATGATTTTTTTCTTTTTAAAGAACATAGAAAATCGAAGTTCTCATTAGTTTATGATTGTAAAATACTTTTTTAATCAAAGGATTCTTTTGGACCTTTCCTACTACCTCTTACATCAAATATACATACATACACACACACACACACACACACACACACACACATATATATATATATATATATATATATATATATATATATATATATATATATATATATATATATATATATATATATATGCATCTCTCTCTCTCTCTCTCTCTCTCTCTCTCTCTCTCTCTCTCTCTCTCTCTCATAACATAACAACTACACTCATAAAAGGGCTAATCAAAAGTCTGCCAGATGATTAGTAATCTAAAATAAATAAACGTGGTCAAATGCCAAAGAATGATAATTTTAGAGTTTTTTTTTGCATAATTGCATTATGTGTCATAGGAAAAGAATTACCAATAGTAAGTATTTTACTACATACCATTATTTTGCTCTTTGAAAGTCTGCCAGTATATTGAAGGAAATTATGAATATTTCTATTTCTATTTCAAAAATTCATGTTTCAAACTGTGAAAGATCCTACTTTCTGAAATATTATAGCCAATAATTTTTCTATGTTATGACATTGAAAACACATTCTCAAATTAGGCATTAAAATCATCATCATTTCAAACGTCACAGTCAAAGTTGTGGTGTGATCGATTTTGCATTGAAAGAAAAAGATAGCTGGTACTACAATATATATTATAGGTATGAATTGTGATATCTTAACTATTATTGGAAAATTTCCATATATATTTTATCTTGATTTCTTAATTAGTTCGATCAATCTATTATTGATGATCACTTCTCATTTGAAGTGACAAAGACTCCTGGTTTCATGTTAGAAAATGTCAATATCTAGAGCCAAGTACATTATTATTATTATTATTATTATTATTATTATTATTATTATTATTATTATTATTATTATTATTATTATTATTATTATCATTATTATTATTATTATTATTATTATTGTTGTTGTTATTATTATCCTATTTTGAAAAGCAGGATGCTGTAAGCCCAAGGGCTCCAACAGGGAAAAATAGCCCTGTTAGGAAAGGAAATAAGGAAATAAATAAATCACATGATGTGTTGAATAATTAATATAAAATATCTTGAGATCAGTAACTACAGATAGAAATTAATAAATACATTCTCTTTATCGCAGACTTCACTTTCCTCTTCCATCTTTCTTAAAGGGAATTTGCAGAATGAGATAAAATAAATCCAAAGATCGTTTCTGATGGAGTTCGAATCTCAAAATTTCCGCCGAGTGAAAAAATGTCTGATTAAAATGTCTTAATTCCAAAAGACCCATTTTTTTTTTTTTTAAAGAAAAAGTTTTGTTGGAAAAGAGGGGAAGTTATTCTGCCTTCATCGATGACAGAAAAGTTCAGCTTGAATAGAATAGAGAAACAAGAGAAGTTAATTTTCCGATTAAGATTCTCAAAAATTCTAATTTTTCTTTGAATAACAAACTTTTAATTTCGAAATTATTTGAAAAAAAATATTTTAATGTTGTTACTACTCTTAAAATATTCTATATTGACCATTCATTACTTCTTGTGTAATTTCTTTATTTCCGTATTACCTTTCGTCACTTGGCTATTTCCTATGTTGGAGACCATTTCTTTTTAACTAAGGTTGTAGCTTGGCTTATAATAATGATAATAGCTACAATCTACTACTGTCTTGTTTTTTTTCAAATATTTTCTCTAATAATAATAATAATAATAATAATAATAATAATAATAATAATAATAATAATAATAATAGTAATAATAATAATAATAATAATAATAATAATCTACAACTGTCTTGTTTCGTTTTTTGAAAATTTCTATTACTTAATACGAACTATTTAAAGGTTTTAAAGGTACCTCATGAATGGGAGAGACAAGCGACTGTGATAATGCCCTAGACACTGACTATTTATACATAACTATGATCAGCGCCTAAACCCCCTCTTCATCAAGCTAGGACCAGGGAGGGCCGGGCAATGGCTGCTGATGACACAGTAGTGACCTAAAGGTTCCCCCAACGTCTACCCCCCTACAAATTTAGATCACAATGATGATGAGGTTGCGGAAACTAAAAGAAACTATCGACCTTTATCAGGTCTCGAACACAAGTTCAGTAGATCCCCTTATTAGGACGTTTCCAATAGGCAAAATATTCTTCCTTTATTCTTCTAATAAGCTTTTCAAAATTCTTGAAAAAATTATTGTCTATATCCTCTGGCTGTGAGATTTTATTAGGAAAAGCTGAATTTCTTCTAAAAATTTTCATTGAATTGAGTTTTATATTCCAAACAGAATTTTCTCTGAATTTTATTTTTACTCGAAATCCCAAGAGATTTTAATCAACTCTCGGAAAGGTAAAGTCTTTACTCAACTCTGAAAGACGAGATTGCAATCAAGGGGTCAAATATCAATTTCTTTCGAAAGTAAGACGATTTTCATAATTCAATTTTTTTTTAAATAGATGTATTTTCAAATCTTTATTTGCTTTAATAAGACGATTTTCAGAATTTAAAATGTATTTTCTTGTAAAATAAGATGATTTTCAAATTCCGATCGGAGGTTTATATTGGATTATTCTTTTGTGGTCTGAAAGAGAAAAGGAGTTTTTCTTCAGATTTAAAAGGTTGAAACAATGATGAAATAAAATTAGCAGAAATATTCCTCCAATTCGTCTATTTCTTTCAATGATCTTCCTCTCTCTGGAGCTATGGGAAAACTTCATTTTATATTTAATGTTTTTTTCTTGTTTAATCAAACTTTGTTTTTCGAATTAATGAATCACAAACATTCTCTTTTTTTCAGAACTGAGACTCACCAAATATCTTTTATTTTCCTGGGTTTAAGGAAGAAAACTCTTGCCCGATTTTTTTTTTTATCTTGTATTTTGTGGAATTCAGAAAAAAAATTGTCCGGTTCTTCCCTCTTTTATTTTCTTTTATTTCTTTTATTTAATGAGACACAAATATATATGTTTTTTAATGTCAAGATGCTTCAAATATCTTATGTTTCAACAAATGGCTCTTTGTCTTCTCTGGTTTGTGAAGGAATTTCCATTAAGATTTCACTTTCGAATTTCTCCTAATAATTTCTATCTTGTCAAATTCAGTTTCTGACCACGTTTACTTTTATCTTATTTTATCATCATGTTTTCTAAAATAAAACTTGATTATATCTTTTTCATTTTCATTTTTCTTATATTTTTTAGTTATTTTCTTAATAATCTTTCATTGTCATTAATTTCTCTTTTAAGTTCTGTCATTATTATCCTCATAATCCTTATTATTATTATTATTATTATTATTATTATTATTATTATTATTATTATTATTATTATTATTATTATTATTATTATTATTATTATTATTATTATTATTATTATTATTATTATTATTATTTTCAGCAACAATAGGAAAGCCTGAGAATTGATAACTCTTCTCAATAGAGCTGATTTCAATTTGCAAGGCAATCCATTTGATCAATAAGTATCATAACCTCTGCTTCGAATCTGCAGTCTCTTCATAGTAAGGTGGTACAGTTGGATTCATCCATCCCGGTACACTGATGTATCCTTAGCTTCCAGAGAAGTGTACCCGAATGAATGGAGCCAACTGTAACTTAGGGTTCAGGACCAGCGTGTACCAGTCCCAGGTCAATTTAAAGTGACACAGCATTTATTTTTAGATTCATAAACAGAGTTTGCTGATTCTGTGTCAGTTTTGTCTTACATGTTGTTTATTAAGATTTTAGGACAAGTTTCTACTGCCCTTTGTCAATTTTAGTTGGCACACTGTATCACCTTTGTCTTACATATATTTTATTTTTGTTTCAAGACTAGTTTCTAATGATCTTTGTCAAATTTAGTTAACACACTGTGTCACCTTTGTCTTACATATGTCTCATTTTTGTTTCAAGACTAGTTACTAATGTTCTTTGTCAAATTTAGTAGGCACACTGTGTCACCTTTGTCATACATATATTTTATTTTTGTTTCAAGACTAGTTTCTAATGTTTTTTTGTCACATTTAGTTGGCACACTGTGTCACCTTTGTCTTATATATGTTTTATTTTTGTTTCAAGACTAGTTGCTAGTTTTTTTTTGTCACATTAAGTTGGCACACTGTTCCACCTTTGTCTTACGAATGTTTTATTTTTGTTTCAACCCTAGTTTCAAATGTTCTTTATCAAATTTAATTGGCACACTGTGTCACCTTTGTCTTATAAATGTTTTATTTTTGTTTCAAGACTAGTTTCTAATGTTTTTTGTTACATTAAGTTGGCACACTGTTTCACCGTTGTCTTACATATGTTTTATTTTTGTTTCAAGACTAGTTTCCAATGTTCTTTGTCAAATTTAGTTGGACCACTTTGTCACCTTTGTCTTACATATATTTTATTTTTTGTTTCAAGACTAGTTTCTAAGTTTCTTGGTCACCGTTAGTTGCCAAACTGTGTCATCTTTGTCTTACATATGTTTTATTTTTTTAAGAATAGTTTTTAATGTTCTTTGTCAATTTTAGTTGACACAATGTGTCACCTTTATCTTACATATATTTTATTTTTGTTTCAAGACTAGATTCTAATGATCTTTGTCAAATTTAGTTGTCACTTTGTGTCACCTTTGTCTTACATATGTTTTATCTTTTTAAGATTATTTTTTAATGTTCTTTGTCAATTTTAGTTGACACAATGTGTCACCTTTATCTTACATATATTTTATTTTTGTTTCAAGAGTAGATTCTAATGATCTTTGTCAAATTTAATTGTCACTTTGTGTCACCTTTGTCTTATATATGTTTTATCTTTTTAAGATTATTTTTTAATGTTCTTTGTCAATTTTAGTTGACACAATGTGTCACCTTTATCTTACATATATTTTATTTTTGTTTCATGACTAGATTCTAATTATCTTTGTCAAGTTTATTTGTCACTTTGTGTCACCTTTGTCTTACATATGTTTTATCTTTTTAAGATTATTTTTTAATGTTCTTTGTCAATTTTAGTTGGTATACTGTGTCTCCTTTGTATTACATATAGGTTATTTTAATTTTGTTTTAAAACTTGTTTCTACTGTCCTTTGTCAATTTTAGTTGCCAAACTGTGTCACCTTTGTTCTACATATGTTCTAATTTTGTTTCTAGACTAGTTTCTAATGATCTTTGTCAATTTTAGGTCTTTTCGTTGGGCTCAGTGTTTTCGGTATTGCTAGTCAAAATTCTGTGGCATATCTGTCTCTTTGGGTTTATGAGTTTTCTAAAGAGGTTCTTTGGCAAATGATACCAGAACAAAAGTCATTCCTGGACAATTCACTCAAGGAACATGCTATGCATCACCTCCAGAATGGTTGGAAAACTTGACAAAGTCAACCTATTTATAGCTCTATTGACACTGTCCGTTATCGTGTTTATTATTCGCCTAGCCTGGAATATAATTCGGTGTAGGAACATGCCATATCCAGACCCATGTCAATTATACGATCTTTCCTTTTGAGAAATTTCATTCTAGAATAATGCTTGTGACGTGACAGCAATTTCCACCAATCAGCGTCGCTCTACATCGTCACCTGATCGGGATCTTTGTAAACAAAGAAAATCTTCCACGTGTCGGTCGTTATCATTCTCACATTTTGGATTCAATTTTGGATTATTATTACTTGTTGTGCCTTCAAAATTAATTCACGATAAGAGGAAAGCATGGGGGTTATTTTCGTGATAATAAGGGTATAGAGAAATAGAAAATAAGCAGGAAAAGGGAACTTCAGTGTTGGAAGTTTCTATGGGAAATGTTTGGCGGATTTTCAAAGTTTTCGACTCTAATCATGAAGTTTTTCCTTCTGTTATTAATACTTTCCTTAGGATTTTGTTACTATAGAAGTGGGGGAGCCTAGTGCCATTGAAATTGGCATCCACATTATTCTCTTGAGTTGTTAGGAATCTTGGTACAAAAAAGTCTCGCTCCTTATATAAGTGTTGTTGGTAGTGTTTGTAAAGAAAGTGGTAGAGGTCTGTAAAGTAAGTGTCATATGTTTGTAAAGTAAGTGTTGGGGTTTGTTGATCCTTCTCCCAGTGCTAAATGGATATTACTTTGAATATTGATTGATGCCTAGGGCTAGACTCCCTCTAATTGAATACTCTACAATTTCAGACGACAGATTTCACCATATGGACATATGTGATCGTTATTATTATTATTATTATCATTATTATTATTATTATTATTATGATGATGATGATGATGATGATGATACTGATAATAACACTAATAATAATAACAACAACAACAACAACAACAACAACAATAATAATAATAATAATAATAATAATACATCAACCCTTTTTCATATTTAGAAGAAATGCACCTTGCCATTCCCTTACTTCGCAGCAAGTAGCCAAAACTGTTGTGTGGGTCTTGCAGAGGTGGTGGGCTGAGATAGACACAAGGACTCACCACGCAGGAAGGGTGTGGCTGGGTGCACATCCTGAGAGCGAGATGTGCCAAGAGTTCATGCGTCCAACTGTACATTTTATTTTACGGAATCTATTTTTTTGTGTGTTTTTCTATTTGCTAATATTTAAATAATAATTTTCTAATCTATATTCAAAGATGAATAATCTCGTCTCATTGTAACCTTAACTTACGAATATCAGAAGAATATTTCTCAAAGTCAAGGAGGCAAATTAATTTTACATTTCTTCGCTTCAATTTCTCTTATTATTTCTATCCCTGTTCTTAATATAACATTCAAATACAATTTAAAATCTATTATATTACTTTGACATTTTATTCAACGTATGTTCGTTTATTAACAAAATAAAAATGGTTTTGAAAAATGAGTCGACTTTAGAACACTGAAACACATCTACCGGAAATGTCATCTCCTTTTCTTTTTTAACTGAAATATATCTATTTTATTTATTTATTGTTTTTTCTCTGCCACTTCTATGTAATGATAAAAGAGAAAGATCCTATATTTTGCAAAGGTAAATTATATTCTTTTCTAATGATTGATGTATATAATTTTTATTACATATAGTTATTTAATTCCATAAGCCATTAAATTAACTACAAAGGAAATTAAACTAAATACATTCCATAAGTTATTTCATAAATAACCTTTTGAGAGAGAGAGAGAGAGAGAGAGGAGAGGAGAGAGAGAGAGAGAGAGTCCTGCGTTTAGACTAAATCATTTAAGATAATCAATATCATAGTAAAAGATGAAATGTTTTGTATAGATTTTAGGTGTAACTATAAGAGTCAATTTATATATATATATATATATATATATACATATATATATATATGTGTGTGTGTATATAGATATATATATATATATATATATACATATGATATATATAATATATATAATATATATATGCATATATATATACATATGTATATATATATATATATATATACATATATATATATATATATATGTATATATATATATATATATATATGTATATATAAATATACATATATATATAAATATATATATATATATATATATGTATATATCCTTTTCTGAGTTGGGATGTCTTAATTTGGTGAGAGAATTTATTTTTCGCCATGATAAAAAAAAAAAGCCAGGGACACCAATACATTGCTGGTTTACTGTGAGCGATCAGGCGAAAATCTCCCACCATCACCAATCGGCAGTGGCCACCGTGGTAATGATAACTGGCCAAACCCCAAACATGGATAAGGGCATTTCTGAGGCTTTTGTCCTACTCGTAGTTAGGATATTAAATCAAGAATTCATTTTGACGAGTTTTTCATTGCAGACAATTTCAATATAAAACAGTGTGGCTTATTTTTTTTTTCAAATTTCATTCTACTTATATATATATATATATATATATATACATATATATATATATATATATACATATATTATATATATATATATATATATTGTAATTTACGGTAAATAGGTGCAGCAATTAGAATCGTTAACGAATAATGTGGTATTAATTTTGATAGCAATAAAAGACTGAGTTTGTAAGTGGACGATATCCTGAGAAAAATAATGTTCAACATTTCATGAAATAAAGTGTACACTTGTTTTGAGTGGTGATTTCAGGTATCAGAGAGGCAAAATTTGGCAGCGTAAATTTATCTGAGGTAAGTGGTCGTAAAAGAGGCACAAAAAATTTGGCAATATTAAAATTTGGTGAATTAAAAGCAGTTAAAATAGGTCTGAGTTGAACATTTTCTTTTTGAATCTTAGGTAAACCATTTTTGCCTTTTATTATTAACGGAAAATACGGGAAACAAATAAAAAAAAAAAAAGTAATTTAAAACAATTTTCTGAGTCTGGATTTTAAACTTTAAATTTAAGAATCCCCTGATAGTTGGATCTATGTTTAGAATTAAGAATTCTCTCCCCCGATCTAATGCGTTCTTCGGTAGTCTATATGTTTACTTGTCCGAGATGTAATCTCGGAAATTATGTAGGTGCAACAAAAACACTGCTGAAAGTTCGTATAGATGGTCATCGGGGGAGTGAGTCATAGAACTGGATGTGCGCCTCAAAACCAAAGAATTCTAAACCATCAGAGAACATGCAAGTAAATGCAAGACCAACATTACATATAAAAACTTTTAAATCATTGTTCAAGGGACAAACAACTCCTCTCTACTAGTATTAGAGTCGTTAATGATTAAAGAAAAGGATCCTAAACTAAACAGTAAAAGTCACTGAGGCATCAAAGAAAGTGCAAGAGGCAAGGTTAAGATGGTATGGCCACCTGATGAGAAGAGAAGGGCAACACATGGACAAGAGAAGTGATGGACGTGGAGGGTGGATGGAACACGAGGGAGAGGAAGACCTAAGACCAGGTGGAGAGATTGCATTAGAGATGATATGAGGGAGAAGGGAGTATGGGAGGAAATGACACAGGACAGAGGGAGATGGAAGAGACTCATTAGAAACGGCGACCCCGAATAGGGATAAAGCTGGGAAGAAGAAGATATATATATATATATATATATATACATATATATACATATATATATACATATATATGTATACATGTATATGCATATATGTATATATATATATATATATATATGTATGTATGTATGTATATATATATATATATATATATCTGATCACGCCCAGCTCTCCCGATCCTTCTGGTTGGGGAAGAGGAAATAGTCATACTCTGCTGAGAGGGAGGTGCATGTGTTTGTGTGAGCATATCTATCTGAATATTTAGTCGAGGTTTTTAACAAGTTGCGTACACTAGTTCCACCATAATAGCTATGTCCTAAACGTCTTTCACATGGCAACAGATAGAGAGAGAGGAGAGAGAGAGAGAGAGAGAGAGAGAGAGAGAGAGCCTTCATTATCATCTTCGAATATCAGACCATTTGTCATTTGAAATGAGAAATAAAATGAAACTTTGGGAAAGAGAAATGTGAAGGAAAATTGGAATGAGTCAGAAGATACTTCGGATTGGGAATTGGGAACAGAAAGAGATCCATTGAGAGAGAGAAGAAAAGAAGAGGAAATAGATCGGAGACAAAAGTCAAGAATAGATTTTGCGAATGTGGGATTAATCTTATATGGACAAGAGCTTATAAACCATGAGGATTTTCAGAGTTATCAAATAGTATTTGATTATGGAAAAATACTATATAAACTATATTATATAGTATATAGTCCTATATGTATATACAGTATATATACAACAACAAAACAAATGTAGTCGTTTCTGATCCTCTGCAGGACAAAGGGCTCAAACATGTCCTTAGTAATGTCTTGGGTTTGGCCATTTTCATCACCACACTGGCTACTGCGTTGGTGATGGTAGGAGACTTGAGTCTGATCGTTCACAGCAAACCCACCAAGTATAGGTGGCCCTGACCAGTGCAGCTTTGCTGATCATGGTGATACGCACACCCTTTAACCATATATATATATATATATATATGGGTGTGTGTACATATATATATAGATATATATATATATATATATACATACATACATACATACATACATACATACATACATACATACATATATATATATATATATACACTCACACACACTCACACACACACACACACACATATATATATATATATATATGTATATATATATATATATATATACATATATATATATATATATATATGGAAGTTAGACCTCCATAAAGGGAGAAATATAGTAAAAGTTGAAAGTAAAGAATGAATGAGATTACCTCCAACTAAATGAACGTAAATGGAATTATCTGGATGGATGACAGGGAAGGGCGAGAAATTGTAATTTTAAACTTGAATAAAAGATAAAAAAGGAAAAAAAAGTGAATTTTAATGCAACTGTAAACGTTTTGAGTAAGAGTCTGTGGAAGCAAAATTCGGAAACGTTGTCTCATTTGTTTCTTGGAAACAAATTAAAAAAATTATTACTAATTAGAAAATACATTTATTTGTTGAAATTTCTTTTTTAGTTTGCTGAGCCACAACTGGAATCTAGCCAGAAATGGTTTGAGGGTCCTGGTGTGGACCTTTTGTACGAGTATTTTGCTCTTTTTTTAAAGTTCAGTTGAATAATCAAGGCTTTTTTTTTTGTTCTTCAGGGAGATAAATACACTGAGGGATTCTCCTCTCCCTCTCTCTCTCTCTCTCTCTCTCTCTCTCTCTCTCTCTACCCTTAGCAACAGCTGTGTGCTTCGTAATGTTTGCATTATAATTATGGCCAACTTTGCGAATTTACGGTTCCCAGTTTGTTACGAGAGGAGAGATAATGAAATTCCAACTGATGTTTATAGCAAATTTAGATTTTTTTAATTACGTAATATGATTAATTTAATTTTCTTCAAAAAAGGTAATCTTTTCTAATCTATTAGCCGAAGATTTTTGAGGATGTTATACACAAGATAAAAAATGTAAAACAGTTTTTAATTGTTACGTATTTCACATTTGCGGATCATAGGCGCAATATATTTCTTAGACAATGAAGACAGTCTATTTAAACTTACTTTTATACTTTACAAGGCCTAACGTAATCAATCTAACCGAACTTAATAATATATGGAGTGTGTTCGATCAATAGGAGGTCATGACTCTCCCTTCTTAATACAAAATAGACAATATTTATAGGATTAGGAAATGAAAACAGACAAGTTAAGCCCTAACAACAACAAAATTTCTTTCGTATTTCTTGTAATATTGAAATAGTGTATAAAAATTGCTTTCTTTATTGATTAACTGCAGGTCCGTGAATTGTTTTCAAGTTGAAATATATGATGATGGTGTGATAGTTAGCTTCTGATGATTAGTAATGAAATGATGCAAATGAATATTGAATATGTAGACAATAAAGACAGTTTTCATTTTGCACCTGTGATCAAATGCCAAAGGTTTCAGACATAAATATATTTTATGCGGAAATTCTGACTGACAGTTAATGTATTCCGTTTGCTTGATAATTGTTTACATTGTTATCAATTCAATATGTCTATCTTTTC
>NC_090756.1:35225631-35232606 GCF_036898095.1 Palaemon carinicauda | reverse complement strand
AGACAGGAGAACAATACTCGAAACAAGGTAGAATTTAAACTAAATCACTTTACCCAAGAGCAAATGGCGTCTCCACAGATGGACTAAAAAGTCTTCGAGACATCCAAAAACCTTGTAACTCCTTGTAACTCTCTCAAAGATCATTAAACGTGGAAACACAACTTTGGAAACTCCTAGAATTTTTAATGATAGTAATCTAGTTAAAGAGACGCTATCAATGGAAGAGTCTGGATGTTGAGAGGAGGCCCAGTCCCTGACCTACATATAGTCATACTTTGAGTTTCTCAAAATTCAACTCTAATTCTAAAACGATTCCTACGAAAGGATTCAGTAAAAACTAATATAGAATATATAGATGGAATTGCTGTGAAGTGAGTAACGTCATATGCTAGTTTATATGTGGCAGAGTCAAATTTAACGTTGATAATGATCTTGAGATATTTTTTTTTTATTCTTTATTCATTAGTTTTAATATAGTGTATTCATCTCCATATTTCCTTTCGTCAGTGGGGCTATTTTTCCTTGTGGGAGCCCCTTGGTTTATAGCCCCCTGCTTTTCCAAATAGGGTCGTAATAATTAAAAATAATAATAATAATAATAATAATAATAATAATAATAATAATAATAGTAATAATAATAATAATAATAATAATAATAATATGTATAGAACTTATTAAACTTCAACAGATTCTAATATACATTTAGTTACATCACTAATAATGGATTCAGATACCGCTGGTCTACAACCAGGATGGAATTGGCGCCAAGAGAGTAGCATCATCTGCATATGCTAAATCCCTGTTGCATTTAAATAGCCATTAATGCACAGCCATCGACAATATTAGCATCTCTCAACTTGATCCTATCTCTCTCTACCCATTTCTTTTTATTTGCAATAACCTTTATAGAATATTAAATACTTCATAACCACTCTTATTCTAACGTCAGAAAATTTGCATAGTCATTCTCTCTCTCTCTCTCTCTCTCTCTCTCTCTTCCCCTCCTCTCTCTCCTCTCTCTCTCCTCTCTCTCCTCTCTCTCTCCTCTCTCTCCTCTCTCTCTCTCTCTCTCAGCTTCTTACCAAAGGATATTCCACAACAATGAATACCATAACTAGAAAAATTCTTGATATTTCGCTTCGCTTTGTGTCTCTATGAAGAGGTTTTCCTAAAATGGATTTATCAGTTTTGAAGAGAAATCATAAAAGATAATTGCTCATTAATGTATATTTTTAAGTCCTAATGAAAACTGATAATAAGCAACGGAAGTTGTTCTGCTATTAATGTTGTTTACTTAACTGGAACTTTAAGAAAATGATCTACAGTATAGCGATGGACGTAAACGGATTTGAAGAGGTGACCTTTCTTGAAGATGTTCTCTAGATATTCTTGTCAAGCTATTTAATCCAAACTTCGTCCGATAGATAATCCTTTAGGTTATACAAAAAATATTTAATTAAAGAAAATTAAGATTATCAAAATTACACTTCGTTTGATAATGACTACGACTGAAACTATGAAATCATTAGCATTTCTTTTCTAATCTCTGCGGAATTAGATAACGAAGTAAAGCCCACTTAGTGTCTCCTAAGATTAGACGAGATTCTATGACGAGTTCATCTTATTTTTTTACTATTGTCTAACCATGAGAATCAACAAACACTGTTTTGCTTATTCCCGAAGACCTGCGGTTATGAATATTGTAAAAGATTAGCTAAATCAATAGGTGGAATTGTATAGATAATCTCCCAAGATTAGACAAGCTTTTATAACAAGTTCCTTCTATTGTATAATTATGAAAAATCACCAAGAACTGCTTTACTACTTCTCGAAGACCTGCACTTATGAATATTGTAAAAGATTTGCTTTACTCATAATTGGAATTATATAGATAAAATGTCTATAAGTGAGCAACTTAACGTTTCTGAAAAAAAACATGCTGGTATTCTTTGTTAGAATTGAAAAGGTGCAAATAACTTTGAAACTTGCAAACTCGCGAAATGGAAGTCAAAAAATCATCAATCAGGATATTTTTCATCCTAAACCAACAGATAAGTTGAAAATTATACAAATAAAGAATCACTATTCAAAGATATACTTCATAAGCATTTCAGTTTGATACCAAAATAAATAAAACGAAAAATAGAAATCTGATGAATTTTTGACATTTCATTTACCTCTTTATACTTCAATATATTTTCTTTCGAATAAAATAAGGGAAATGAAAAAAAAAAATGAAATTGGATTTTATCTGATATCAATTCAAGTTATAGCGTTAATATTTAATAACCATAGAAAAAACTATGCCATGAATAATTAAGGATTAACATCCATGAGTAACTATAGTCACCGCAGATATTCCGGGAAAAATAAGTCCCACCCCTTGATGACATCATAGCCAATTACGTTGTCTCCAGCGTTAACAGCGGTCACAGCACATCCCCTTAAAGTAATTATAAGTTATTATAATTTAAAATCTGTAAAGGATATATTATGACTGCTGCTAACGTGTGAGACGACGTGATTAGCTATGACGTCATCCGTGGGTGGAGCTTATATTGCCCGGAATCTTTGCGGCGACTATAGTCAGTCATGCAATGCAAAATATTGACAACCCAATACAGCGACATTAATTCTGAGTCGACCCACGTTACCGGAATAGGTCGTAAACAACCAACTGCTCTTATTTCACGACAGAACTTGAGTAGCACAAATGAGGAAATAACTTTCTTTTATCGATATGAATTTCCATTGGAAAAGGTTCTTAAAAATTGGCTCAATTTGGACGTCAACATCATAAACTTTAAACCCAGAAGAAATTTTGTTGTGAGGAGTTTTCGAAATGAAGTAAAAAGTTTTTTTTTTTTTTATTCTGTCTTGGTCTTACTCACTTTCGTTCTCTAGAATAAGGTAAAAGTCATTCTCATCAGATAGAATCTATATCTTTATCAATTCATATTTTCTAGTAATTTTGTTGTCAATCCTAGAATACTTTTTGAATTAGGGACCGACAGACAGACAGACAAAATCCTAAAACTATGATATATGAAATCACAATTTTCAAGATAATGGATTTCCAGACAAATAAATCAAGACGGAAAATTAATCACAATTTTTCTTATATGTGATATTTTCATGTCAAGAAACTATAAATTTTCATAGGTAAATTTGAGCTCCTAATACCAATGTAAATGTAGAAATTGCAATTTATTGTTATTTACCTTTATAATTTTAACTAAAATAACCAATTAATGTCATTAGCATTGCAGGAGTCCAAAACTCCTTTTCAAAATCATTTTCAAACTTCAATTTCTTTATAAAATCCCAATACATGAATAATCTTACTAGAATGATTACAAAGGATTAAAATCATGTAATTTTTCCCTAAATTCTCTGAAAATCGACGTGAAAGGAAAATTTTTTAGGGATTATATATATGAATAAGTTATAAAACACATTTAAACCTACCATTGAAAATCCTGATAGATCAAACATGTTATGTATTTTTAAGCTGCATACAAATACTTGACGAGTTCATTAACTACTTGTAAATTTGTGATTAGGCAAATGACTTTTTTTTCAAGGTAAAAAACCCCTTGGATAAACAACATAAATTATTAAAAACATCCTTAACTGGCTCATCAACAATTCTACACTGTCAAAAATTTAAATCTGTAATTCTAATACTAAATTTTCCGTAAAATTATACTCTTCTCAGAAGTAATTCAGTAAAATACAGGCTATCGTAATTTCTACCCTACTTTGTTATTATCATTTCCTAAGGTCAATAAATTCGTTTTTTAAAATGACAAATACTTGTTGACATTTATTCCAGGATTTTAACCGTTTTGAAGGCGAATTTTAAACAGTGTGTAGCAATTCTCAACTGTCTCGACATCTCTCTCTCTCTCTCTCTCTCTCTCTCTCTCTCTCTCTCTCTCTCTCTCTCTCTAGTTATGGTGTGCTGGAAGGAGACAGAGAAGGAACGCCACAACTACCAAAACTCTCTGGAATTTCGCTTCGAGTTGAGGCTGTTTAAAGCCGTCTAACTTAAGTGGAAATATATATATTCTTCAAGAAAATAGAAATACAAAAAATATAAACTTTCTTGATGAACTGCTATTGACCTATGTAATCATGTGAAAAACACTTGAGAGGTTAGATGTTTCTTATCACCCTTTAACTGATTTTTTTTATATATAGATAGGAGTAAGTGATTGTTTATAATTGTAAGAAATTTTCTGGTTACATTTATTTTATCACACTTAATTGGTGAGGTCTAGATATGAACTATTTCGATGATCAGCTAATTATAAAAGTACAATTACATATTATTTTAATAAAAACTAACTTAGTTCTGGTAGGTTTCATAAAATCCACTGATGATGAAGACATCTAAAAAAAAAAAAAACTAGGACCAAATAGCTGTTTCTATCAAGATGAACTGTAGAAGAAAATATTGGAGGCATAATATTCCTTACTATATTACTTACAACAGCAAAAAATACAGCCGTTCCTAGTCCACTGCAGGACAAGGACCTCAGACGCGTACTTATCCATCTCTGGAGTTTGGCTAGTTTTCAGAATAACCCTGGCCACTGCGAATTGGTGATGATAGGAGACTTTTGTCTGATTGCTTACAATAAACCAACCTAGTATATGTAACGGTAACTTGTACAGCTTTGCTGATCATGGCGAAACACAAACCCTTTCACCACGTAAAGGGATCCCCACTCAGAAAGGGAAAGTGTTGTTAATGAATATCAAATCATGTTAATCATAACATTCAATGACTTCATAAAATATAACTATTAAAAAATACAAAATCCTTTGATATACAGGAAATTCCAACAAAAACACTCCTTCTCACGAAATTTAATATTCAAGAGAGATATTAAGATAATTTTTTGCAAAGGCAAAGGCAAATTTTATTCTATCGAACACTTCCTGGTCATGAAAATTACAAATTACACAAAGATATATAATTTACATAAAAATACAAAAAGATGAGACCAATAGCTTACAACTAATTTTATGTACACAAATATTTAGCAAGTGCATCTTTAAAGCATAAAGGTACACTGACAAATAAAAGTACATATATCGAAAATAACTTATTAGAACAATGAAAATTTATGAAAGTCTGAAATCTAAAAATAAGGACATTATAAAGTTTTCAATTTTTTTCAATTCTCTGATATTGCTTGTGTTGAGGAACAGATTGAATTTAAACGTTTTTGGTCTTCTGCAATAGTAAGGCTTAAGGTATCTCCCTCTTGTTTCTTTTATCACAGGACAAACTAAAACATATGATATTCTTTGCCAACTTCATTGTTGTTACACAGTCTGCAAAGGTGCTGATTTTCCTGCCCAGAATATCTTTCAGCACACCTATATTTACTATGAGCAATTCTTTCTGGTATATCCAAATTCATAATATACTTTTCTTGGCCAAAATCAGCCTTAAAAAGTTCATCACTGCTACACAATATATTCCTTTCTACTTCTGCATGCCACCGTTGTCTCTCTATATCTTTGGGTTTCATACTCAGAAGAATAACACTGAAAACTTGGGAAATGTATATTGAGGTTCTCATCCTATTTTCTTTACGTGAAATATAGGGTCGTAATGATACGTTTCCAAAGATTAACAAGGGGTTGGAATTAGTCCCTAAGATGTAGAGTATAAGAAACAAAGTTTAAAGCAATATGAATGAAAATAAATGTTCTTTTGTATTATAAACCCTCCACCCATCCTTCTCTTGCTAGAGGGTATACTCGGGCACACTATTCTATCTTATTTCTCTTCCTCTTGTTTTTTGAAGATTTATAGTTTATACAAGAAAGATCTAATTTAATGTGGTTACTTTTCTAAGAATATTTAATTTGATTGTTCACTACTTCTCTTGTAGTTTATTTATATCCTTTTTCCCTTAACTTACTTGGCTATTATTCCCTGTTTGGGTCCTTGGGCTTATAACCTTTTGCTTTTCCAACTAGGGTTCTAGCTTAGCGGGTTATAATGATAATAATAATAATAATAATAATAATAATAATAATAATAATAATAATAATAATAATAATAATAATGATAATAATAATAATAATAATAATAATAATAATGATAATAATAATAATAATAATAATAATAATAATAATAATAACAATAGGGCGAGCTGTGCCATCGATCAAAGGACAAAAGACCAAAGAATTGATCAATCGACTTAATGATATCCTTCGAGTCCTATCGACCTATACAAAGAAATCTGAATATCCTCATATTTTCTGGGATCCTTGCTTATCAGCAGTAATTTTCTGGATAATCCTCATGTTTATAGTTATAATATGCGAGAAATTACAACCCTAGGCTATCTGGCTTATGATTATATCTTAGGAGGTGATATATAATACTCTTTTTTATCAGCGTTATAACTATTTTGTTGAGAAAATAAAAAATTGTGAGATTCATTTAATACGAACGACCATCAAGTTGTCCTAAGTAAATCATCTACATTGAAAATTAAATTTTATCATTTTTGAATAACCCATATGTAGTTTATATAATTCCCTATTTCCTTTCCTCACTGGGCTATTTTTCCCCTGTGGGAGCCCTTGGGGTTGTAGCATCCTTCTTTTCCAGCTATGGATGTAACGAGCTTCGATTGAACAGATTATTCGAATAGATTTTTTATGCAAAAGTATGGTCTTTTAGCCGCATTTTTTTTTCATAAATGTAGATCATCAGGACATAATAATCATATTTCATAGCGGTCTACTAAGTGGTTGTGAGCCCTTTCCTTAAAATCCATATATATATAATATACTATATATATATATATATATATATATATATATATATATATATACATTTATATATACATATATATATATATATATATATATATATATATATATATATATACATTTATATATACATATATATACTTATATATATATATATATATATATATATAT
>NC_090756.1:35215631-35220631 GCF_036898095.1 Palaemon carinicauda | reverse complement strand
GGATTAGCTCCGAGTTCGTCAATAGATGAGCGCCATCTTACTAACCCTTTCCATAGATTTCTTGTAAACCCAAGCATTTCTAGAGGACTCTGTTCCTATTCATTTCTGATTTAAGAAATTACTTCTCAGCTTACGTATGAAGGCCTGAGTAATTACCTAAAGATGAAAGAAGATCTAGATATCGCATCTCTATGATCTCTTTGAGGAAATGTAAACACTACTCCTATAACAATGCCCATTTAATGTTTCACTTATCTATGAAGCCTGAATGTTGATGTTAAAGAGAAATATATAAAAGTCATTTTTTTTCTTTAGATGCTACAAAAGGTAAATTATATTAGTTGTGGATGGTTCAAAAATGGGTATCCTTGTTGCTCTGTTTAAAAAATAACTGTTCTCTGAAAAGCATAGAAATCTTTACATTCTGTTATATTTGACATTTATCGAGTTACTTTCACCTATTACTTTTTATAGTAGTGTTTTATTACTTATAATTTTTTTAAATTAACCAAATCGTTTTTTACTTATTACTTTTTCGAGATACCAAAGAGTTTGCTTCACTTCTTACTTTTAAAGTAATCACAGCATTCTTTACTTATTACTTTTTAAAGTAACCAAAGAGTTTTTTACTTATTATTTTTCAAAGTAATCAAAGCGTTTTTTACTTATTACTTTTTTCAAGTAACCAAAGAATTTGGTTTACTTATTACCTTTTAAAGTAACCATAGCATTTTTTCATTTCTTTCTAAAGTAATCAAAATGTTTTTTTACTTATTACTTTTTGAAATAATCAAAGTGTTTTTACTTATAACTTTTTCAAGTAACCAAAGAGTTTGATTTACTTATTACTTTTTAAAGTAATCAGTGTTTTTACTTATTATTTCTAAAGTAACAAAAGAGTATTTTTTACTTATAATTTGTTAAAGTAATCAAAGTGTTTTTTACTTATCACTTTTTAAAGTAATCAAAGTGTTTTTACTTACAACTTTTTCAAGTAACCAATGAGTTTGTTTTACTTATTAATTTTTCAAGTAACCATAACGTGCTTTACTTATTACTTCTTAAAGTAATCTACACGTTTTAACTTAATACTTTTTAAAGTAACCAAAGAGTTTTTTTAGCCGAAAATTTCACGAATTATCTGAACTTTCCATATTGATTTACTAATTTTTTATTATCATTACATAATTAGGCATAAAATGGCTTTGTATCAAATATTTTCATAATTGGCTGAACATTAGTAGATTCTAAACGCCATATATTTAACATAAATATGATATCAATCCATTTTCAAAACTTTTCTCACAGAGCCTGACTGTTTAGCCAACACCTTTTTCTTTTGAACAATAGAAGGCCCTGAAACTGACATCCAGATTCACCTTTAGCCAAACGAGAATTGCGCAGAGACTTTAGTTTCTCATTTGACTGGATAAACGTCATGTACTTCACCTTAATCACGATTGGTCAGCGCCTGCCTTGCCTTAATCCTGATTGGTCGGACGCTACAAGCTGAATAGGGACCCTACGTAGGAATGAGTTTGTGTTGGGAATACTGGAATACGAGAATATAGGTCAATATCTCACATCATTTACAATACTTTTCAAGCTTGATTTCAGTGGCTAAAGATAAGCTTAAATGTAGTATTATTAACAACAATAATTTCAATTATGATTTATTATTATTATCATTATTATTATTATTGTTGTTGTTGTTGTTGTTGTTGTTGTTGTTATTATTATAATTATTATTATTACTAATAATAATAGTAATATTATTATTATTATTATTATTATTATTATTATTATTATTATTATTATTATTAGCTAAGTTAATACTGTGGTTGGAAGAGCAGGATGCTATAAACCCAAGGGTTCCAACAGGGAAAAATAGCCCAGTGAGGAGAGGAAATAGGGAAATAAATATTCAAATGAATAATACTGAATGAACACCTGTGCAGAAAACTTACCCTAAAAGAGTCATCTGTATGTATCAAACACTCCTATACCACTGAACTATCCCCTCTCCTGCTTGTTGAATGTTAAGGCAAGTTTTCTTCGTCCTTATTTCATAAGTAGTTACAAGGTTTTCCTATCTTCATCTCTTATTTAACTTCTCAATTATGTCTGTTTCATAAACATCCTATTTTCCATACGTTCCCTGTGAAAAACCTTACCTAAGTAGTGTGATTAAACGTTTCAATTATTATTATTATTATCATTATCGTTATATTTATTATTATTATTTTTATTATTATTATTAGCTCAATGGCCCCATCAGGGAGAATAGCCCAGTGAGAAAAAGGAAACAGGGCATAAATAAACAATACAAGTAATGAAAAATTAAAATAACAATCTTCAAGAAAAGTAAAAAAATTAAAATAAATCTTAAATATATAAACTATAAAAAAAATTGAGTAAGAGAATAAGATAGAATATGCTAATATCTTTACTATTTCTACATAACTGAAATAGCCACCAATTTCCCCTCATTTTATGATAATATCGAAAGTAATCAGTATTCATCATGGTAACCCCAATATTACATTCTATTGTTTTTTATGCAAAATCAACAATTTGTTCCATTACTAAGGAGTTAACTTAATAATCCCTCAGTTTTACATCTTTTATTTGATACTCATCTCTGGAGAGTAATAGATGAATAATGTTGGGGTTAAGGTTTCCTACCCAACTTCATTAAATAAAAGATTCAAAATTATTTTTCAAAGTTCAGCTGAACTATCTTGAGAATTCACCCGAAGAGGCCTTCAAAGGAAGGGTAACTCAGTTATGTAACATTCCCGGCGGTGCTTTTGTTATGAGAATTTTTATTCATATTTATGTATGAGAATTACGAAAATGTTTTATTGTTAAACTTTTATTACAAAGAGTTTGTATTTACAAGAAAGTGAAAATATGATCTCAGAAGTTCATCATAGTTCACACTAAGGAAATATGTATACAATTTATCTTTAATCTTACCTTTTATAGTTTATAAGATATTTTCTTTTATTTAACACATGATATTTCAAAAAGTATAATATTCAATATTTTTGGAAAGCGTTAGAAATACCTTTGTTTTTTTAGGAAATAGCTATTTTAAAAAACGTATTTTAACGATATATTTTTTTTAATCAAAAGAAAGTATTCTCAAATCATTCTTAGTAGAATATTACTTCTTTAGAGAGAGAGAGAGAGAGAGAGAGAGAGAGAGAGAGAGAGAGAGAGAGAGAGAGAGAGAGAGAGAGAGAGAGAGAGAGAGAGAGTGTTACAAGGATTTTGAATTTTTCAAAGACTTTGTGCATCCGCGGATACACCATTTGCTCTTGGGTAGGGTCAATTAGTTTAAACGTTTACAGAGTTTTTATGAATTTGTTTAATTTTATTTTTGAAATCATTTACCGTGTTACTGTTCTCTACATCCGCTGGAATTCTGCTCCATGTGTTTGCTATTTTGTATGTAACCTATGGACTGATTTGTGCTAATCGGAGAGAGGCTGGTACACACACACACACGCACACACACAGATATATATATATATATATATATATATATATATATATATATATATATATATATATATATATATATATATATATATATATATATGTGTGTGTGTGTGTATGTATAGAAGGTAGTGCTACATTTTTCCAGTATGCTTTCCCTATCATTATCTTATTACAACTTTTTTCTATGATCGAATATGTAAGATTAGCTAGCTTTTGCGCCTTAACTATCATTTCACTTTTCTGTGTTTTGAACATATTCCTACTATCATCTACCTTGATACCTAGGTATTTAATATTGCTTACTACTCTTATTCCCTCTATATTATCTGGTTTTTCCTTCATATTGTATATAAGTACACTACTTTTGTCTCTATTTATGTCTAAACCACACTGCTTTCCTATATCTATCACTTTCCTTATGTTCAATTCAGCATCCTCTCTATTCTCAGCAAGCACTAGGACATCATCAGCAAAAAATAATACTACTAGCTTTATAATATCATTTTTAAAACCATTACCTTCCTTTTCTACTTGTTTTATAATCTGATAAGTAATTAATCTGAATAATGTTGTAGAGCCAGGACAGCCTTGCTATGTTCCAAAACTTACGCTCAATTTTTGTTCTACTCTTTCCCCTATGTCTAACGTAGTCGAGTCTCCCACATATACTTCTGCTATAGAGTTAATTATACTAGTATGTACTTTATATTGCTTTAATGTTTCTATCAGCGCTTCCCTTTTATGGAATCGAAAGCTTTTTTGAAATCTAAAGATGCAACTATGAGTTTTTTCTTATTTTTGAAAGTTTTTTCGACCATGTATTGTAAGATGAGTATATTATCCTCAATCCTTCCTCCCTCTGTAAATCCCGCCTGACTGTCCTTTATGGCATTATTACTTTTTAGATGTCCTTCTATTTCATCTTTTATAAAAGCATGTATATTTTATACGATACATTTGTGAGCGCTATTGGTCTCAATTCCTTTGCTGTTGGTTTGTTTTTCTTTTTTAACATTTTCGTTCTGGATTCTTTCCAGCGTTTAGGTTTTTCTTTGCTGGCTAGTTCCTCTTTGTAGCAGTTCACTAGCGTATTCTTACATATATCACTTATCATCATTGCTTTGTAATATTCTGGCTTTAGTCCATCTGGCCCAGCTGCTTTACCTTTCTTTAGGCGTTTTAGGCATTTTTCTAATTTACCTTTATTCATTTCAGCGGCGGGCATGGGTTTAATTTTTCCTTTAACATTTAGTACAGCATCGTAATGCTCCCTTAGATGTTCTGGTATACTATATTCATTTACTACTATAATGTCGTTTTCTCTTCTCAAATTATCCAGGTATTCACTCTCCTTCTCCTCATTCCAGATCTCTGTTATTCTATTTTCATGTGTATTGTAGAACGTTTTCCAAAATTTTACTAATTCTTCTTTAGCCTCTTCATCTGATAGTTTATTTCCTCTATCTCCATATAATTGTATTGCCTCGCTTTTT
>NC_090756.1:35203131-35210631 GCF_036898095.1 Palaemon carinicauda | reverse complement strand
GTATTTTCCTTTCCATTATCTTACAGTGATATATGGAACCAATATTTATTTTGCAAACAGTTACATAGTAGTGTTATTTTGTTTAAGGCTAACTCTGGTCTTAAATGGGTTGCACCGCACGTGTTTCATACACGCTCATATACTCCAATGGTATTGTTTTTTATTTTTTATTTTTGTTTGAATTTCTCGCTCTCTCACTCTTGCCATTCCATGTTTCACAATGTTTGAATTTTTTTGTGTGACATTTTTGCTCTCAACTGCTGGTATAAAAGCTCGTTATCTGTTAAATAAAGCTCAGTTGCATTCACCTCGCCTCTCTGTTAGAACCTAACAGCTATGTTACCCTATTGGTGTTTGTCTATTATCAGTGTGGGTGGGAGCGAGAGCATTGCAGTGTAGGAGCGTGTATGAAACACGTGCGGTACTTGATCAACACGAAAAGACAACAAAATTAGAATAATTGTATCAATAAAACCGCCTTTATAAAAAAAGGAAAAAAAATGGGCAAAACATCTCCTTTGTGAAAAGTTTAAGATTTGCGTAATGTCAGGATCTTCTCATAAAAAAATTAACTTCCTAATTTCCTTGAGGTTCATCGAATGAAGTTTTCCCCGAACTTTACGAAGTTTTCTATATACGTTTAATGGATTCCATTGTTTTTAAATAAATAAAAAAATTTTTTTTATTTTTGGCGATTATTTTTTTTTTCTTTTTAAACTCGGATCTCTTTTAATAAATGGCATTGAATCAAAACATTAATTAAGAAAATTATGACTTTTGGGATTATATCTTGAATAGTTTTATTCATTTATTTATTCATTGAGCATTTTATCAATAATTAAGTTTTTAAACAATTGGATCTAAAAATGAAAAAAAAAATGTATTTTGTAAAGAGTTACTTTACATTTAAAGTATCAAGGATTTGTGATTTATATTCTTTTATATATTCGTAGATGTTCATGAATAATTAGTTCATTTCCGCATTTCAAATGAAATGTGTCCAATATTTACTGTAAGTTGAGAGAATAAAAAAAATTGCTGGTTCTCGTGTTCCTTTTAGACTATCTCCTTCATTTCATTTTAACGCAAATTTGTGCAGTTTAACTTCAATGATATTGTGTAATGTTTAACTTTTGCGAAAATTTGTGCTGTTTAATTTCAACATAAATTTACGCTTTTCATCTTTATCGTAGTATTGATTGGTTAACTCTACCGTAAATCTGATCGGAACCATTGTACCTAACCAAGATTTTATTTCTTGTTCACTATTAAGTTTCTTTTTCAAATTCGTTCTCTCTTACGGGCTGCCAACACAAGAGCCCGTGCAAGGCAATCTCAAATGAACGAACGAACGAACAAAAAACTAGTGGTCTTCATGGCTGAATCTTTACATTTCTATGTTTCCCAATGAAGTAAAGCAATTAGTCATTTCTGTGTATATCGTCTATTCATAGACATGATCCTCCTCTAATACGACTTTTAAGAAAAATTCTAATGTTTTTATACATATATTTTAGGAAGTATCTAATCAAATCGAATTAATCAGTTCAGGATTTCGAAAAATAACTTTTCATTATCTTTGCTTCTCCTGTTAGTAATTTTTTTTTTTTTTTTTTTTTTTTTTGTCCAGAAAATTAGATTCACTTTTGTAAGTTAAACTTTTGAAGGTAACAAACAAATTACGTCCTTCATTCAGGCATCAAATAATAATGATGATAATAATAATAATAATAATAATAATAATAATAATAATTATAATAATAATAATAATAATAATAATAATAATAATAATAATAATAATAATAATAATAATAATAACAATACGAAAGTATTACGCAATGAAGTAAATGTACTATTTGAATTTCCTGAATAATCCATCAGATATGCAAATGAAATACCTTCTAGTTTTGACCTGATAATATAAAAAATCTTAGATAATCAAACTACTTGATTATTTACAAGAAATTCTAAGTAAACAGACTCACAGATGTTTGTTTACATTTTCCCCCAACCATTTACTGTAAGATGATACTCCGTGATTCATATAATTCCATTTCTCTGCCGTTGCATAACCTCAAATTGAAGAAGGAAAATGTACACAGACGTAATAGACTATTGACACCATCAAAATCTGTACTATTATCTTTACTGTACTTTACTGATTATAATTAGTATCTGCCATTACTCTCTGCCATTACTATCCAACATTACTGTCCGCCAATACTATCCGCAATTACTGTTCACTATTACTATCGGACATTGCTGCCTGCCATTACTCTCCACTATTACTATGTGCCATTACTCTTCTCCATTACTGGAAGGAATTCATGGTCTGGGAAGCTTTGGGTCAACTCTATTTGACAGAGCTCAATGTTTTCCACCTAAATAAATGATCAAAAGGAGACAATCAAATGAAAAGGATCTCCCAATTTGTTTTTGGATTCAGTTCATTGATAATTTCCATGAGAATGCACAAAAGTCCTTATGAGGAAAGAACTTAAAAGTCAATGGAATCCTTTTGGTGGAGAGTTGTTGTTATGTTTATGATAGATCTCCATATCTGAAACTGATCTATTTCTTAAGAAGCACAATGTCCCTCATGAAACAAAATCTGTCTCAAATTGCAATGGGAGAATTTCAATTCTGTTCGTCACCAAATTTTTATTTTACTCTTAAAAAAGGCAACGAGTTGAGTTAGGGAAGCAGGTGCGTCTTTGTGTTTTTAATCGACTGGAAAAAATGCTGGAATGATTAGAGCTTTCCCTGGAACTACATAATTTTTAGAAGAATTCTTGAAGGATAGTACTCTCTGTAACAGGAATCTCCCGACATGCAGAGGAATTTTAGTTTTCCATTGTAGGAATATTCTGCGTTTTTGTATCTTAATTTATAGAATATCATAAACTCTTGAACAACCACAAGAGTCAAAAGCGATTAAAGGTCTATTACACCTGTTTGCCAGATATTTTTTCTAATGGTTAATTATGACTTGAATTACTTAAATTCGTTCCTATGATATATTACTTCAAATGTCTCCACATTTTTTTTTAGTAACTTTCAACATTTCTTCTTCATTAATTAGGATGTTGCCTCAACATTTTCTGACAAGATCTAAATATTTTTTTTTTTTTTGTTCACTACTTACTGAAGTCTTTAATTTTACGATTAAATTTTACTATTCTTTTTCAGTTTTCTAATAATTTACAAGAAATCAAATGAAATTCATCACACAATTTTAACATTATAATTAACAGAGCAAAAACGAAACTGTTCACCTGAATTGAGTTTCTATTCCTTGCAACAAGAGGAATAAAACTCCACTTTACCCTTATTGCCGTTTCTTGTAAGAAAGCCACTGAAAGAAATAAGGAGAGAGACGAGGTTCTCTGAACGTTTTTCAGAGGGTGGAAAACTGCAACGTTTCTTTCTTTGGAATTTCTGATAAAGAAATTGACACTGGATCTATGATTAATAAAGAATATTCCTTTAATATAAGATTACAGTTATGTGAAACAGATTGAATTCAACTTGGATATCATATTATACTGAATTTTTGGCAGAATTGAACACCTATACCAAATTTTCATTTGTGGGCAAAATAACGAATGCTTTAATGAGAGAGAGAGAGAGAGAGAGAGAGAGAGAGAGAGAGAGAGAGAGAGAGAGAGAGAGAGAGAGAGAGAGAGTGAGTGAGACAGAGAATCTATCCCCCTCTAACTTTCGAAATAATTAGAGATTTTCTCGATTCAAAAGCCAAATAGCTAGCGCTGAATGGCCTTTGATGCCCCAGTGCTTGGCTTAATGCCTTAATCCTATATTCAATTCAACTCATTCAAATTCTAATAAAAAGAACTCTCTCTCTCTCTCTCTCTCTCTCTCTCTCTCTCTCTCTCTCTCTCTCTCTCTCTCTCTCTCTCTCTCTCTTAAAAAAGAAATATACAAAGTAACAAACAGGACTTGCAAATAAACCAAATCTGCAAAATTCTTTTCTATTCCTTTTATTGCAATTTCCTGCAATTTCGTACACCATGTCGTGTTATATAAAGTTAACACCTTTAGGGATATTTTTTTCCATATTTTATATATATATATATATATATATATATATATATATATATATATATATATATATATATATATATATATATTATATTCTTAGTCTATACCCTCTACTTTTTTTTCATTTTTCCTTTATTTGCTCTTCAAACTCTCTTTTACTTTAGGGAATAATAATAATAATAATAATAATAATAATAATAATAATAATAATAATAATAATAATATATTGCTCGGAAAAAACAGTAAATGAAATGTTGGTGGAAAGCGTTCTTGGTTTCCAAGCATAATACGCTGAAGGCTTTTATAATTCCCTTTTTATAACAAGACATTTTAAGATTTCATAAAACTATCATGATGTAGATTTCCTTTGATAGATAATGAAATGATCACCAGAAATACTTATCTTATCATTCTACTTCGAGTCGATATGCCATGAATGATTAAATGTTGTCCTGTGGGTATTTCCATTAAGTATCGCTTGATATACTGTTTTCAATTTTGTTTAGGAAATTACTCATTTACAGCATGAGAATGTGAATGTATTCTTATCTTAGGTTATTATAGCCTTGTATTATTTCATTTTGGGTTACTATAGTCAAGTTGCCAGCTAATCCATTAACAATGCATAAATTCATACAAAATAATTTAAAAATCAAATACGCGGCGAAAACCACATAACAGCCGGCAAAGTTAACAACTGTTGTTGAAATATTCTCTCATTAATAATTGATCCGTAAAAATCATGAAAATTTAATTCACTATCAACGTTACAAAAGTCAGCCATTTAATAGTCATATATGTCACTGACTTTGACATTTATTGGAACAAATTTTAATTTGACTCTTGAGAACTACATGAAATATTTATTAAAATATTATTTCCAGGAAAATAATTTGAGCTTAATAGAGGTACCGAGCATATATGATTGAAATGCCACATGCCACTATACATAGTTTTTCTGTTTTATTGTTGCAAAACTAAATGAATGGAATTAGAAACAAAATATTGCGATAGATAAATAGAGATATATATTTTCAATACAATCAGCTTTTTATTTATTCATTGTAAAATGTAAAATTATATAAAAAAGGAGATATTAAAACGTTATTTTCAGGCAAATAAATTAAGGTTGATAATGGTACCTGGCATTTATGAATGAGCTGCCACATACCACTACACTCTTGTTTCATCGTTGCAAAAAGACATGGATGAACTTGAAAGCTATTGATACTAAGACAGATGTATGGATAGAGATATCCGTTTTATTTTAATATAAACAGCTTTTTCTTTGTTTATATAAAAAATATTTATAGAAGTAAATCTTATTCAAAAACACCTTTTTTTTTTTTTTGGTCTGAAAAAGTTGCTGGAATATTAAACTATCCGTTTTTCTTCTTTAAATTACATTCCATTGCAATTTCTATATTCTATATATCAATTAAAAGAAACAGGAATATATAAGAATATAATTGGAAATTACCTTTTTTTACAAAGAGACTGCAATCGAGAAAAAAAAAAAAGGAACGTGTGAAATTCTCAAAATGGAAAAGATGGCAGAACACTGATATTGATCCGTGGATGGAACACCTCTGGGAAAAAGGTATCTATGCCTATAAAATAATGATGACAAAGGAGAGGAAATTAATCACAGAGAGAAATAAGTCTTTATACTTTTTCACAGGATTCAAGAAGTGAGCAGATAATTATATTGTAGTATAGTGTGAAACAAAAGATTTTTTTTTATAACTAGTGAAATGTTTCTCTTTCTCGATGTATCTAAAGAAATGAATTATTATGAGTCATTCAGGGAGATATATAATAATATATCTTCATTAGTATTTTGTTTTAATGTTTCATAAGAATTTTACCGTTCGTTATTTGTTCTGGATACCTCTCCCTTTATACATGCGTTTAATATATATATATATATATATATATATATATATATATGTATATATATATATATATATATATATATATATATATACATACACACACACACACACACACATATATATATATATATATATATATATATATATAAATATATATCTTATATATACTTATAAATTTGTATGTATATATATATATATATATATATATATATATATATATATATATATATATTTATATATATGTATATATATATATATGTATATATATATATATATATATATATATATATACATACAAATTTATAAGTATATATAAGATATATATATATATATATATATATATATATATATATATATATGTCTGTGTGTGTGTGTATGTATATATACATGTATATATATATATATATATATATATATATATATATATATATATATATATATATATATATATATTAACTAGGTGTGTAGAAGGACTGGGTAGAAGGAATTATGTAGTTGTTATGGGTGACTTAAATGCTAGAGTGGGCGCTGGAGAGGTAGAAGGTGTCATTGGGAAGTATGGCGTACCAGTTGAAAATGAGAGTGGTGAGAGACTGGTAGACATGTGTGTTGAACAAGAGATGGTAATAAGTGCTAGCTTCTTTAAAAAGAAAGATAAAAATAAGTATACATGGATAAGAGTGGCAAATGGAAGAGTAGTAGAAAGGGCATTAATGGATTATGTGTTGATAACTAAAAGAATGTTTGGAAGATTGAAAGACGTGCACGTGTTTAGGGGTATGCCTAACGGTATGTCTGATCATTTTTTGGTGGAAGGAAAATTAGTTGTAGCAAAAGAGTGGGGGAATAGAGTAGGTGGATGTAAAAGGGAGGTAGTGAGGATTGAAGAGCTAATAAAACTGGGGGTAAAAAGTAAATATCAGGAAAGGTTGAAAATGGCATATGACGAGGTGAGAGTAAGAGAAACTGGTAATTTAGAGGAGGAGTGGAAGTTAGTAAAAGATAATTTTGTTGGGATTACAAGTGATGTATGTGGCAAGAAGGTTATTGGAGGCAGCATGAGGAAGGGCAGTGAATGGTGGAATGAAGGAGTGAAGGTAAAAGTGGAAGAGAAAAAGAGGGCTTTTGAAGAATGGCTGCAGAGTAATAGTATAGAGAAGTATGAAAAATATAGAGAGAAAAATGTGGAAGTAAAGCGCAAGGTACGTGAGGCAAAGAGGGCAGCTGACCTGAGGTGGGGTCAGGGATTGGGTCAGTCATATGAAGAGAATAAGAAGAAGTTTTGGAAAGAAGTGAAGAGAGTAAGGAAGGCTGGCACAAGAATTGAAGAGACAGTGAAAGATGGAAATGGAAGGTTGTTAAAAGGAGAGGAGGCAAGGAAAAGGTGGGCGGAATATTTTGAAAGTTTGCTGAATGTTGAGGATAATAGGGAGGCAGATATAATTGCTGTTCCAGGTGTTGAGGTGCCAGTGATGGGAGATGAGAATGAGAGAGAGATTACAATAGATGAAGTGAGGAGAGCACTAGATGAAACGAGAGTAGGAAA